>NC_053027.1:18208250-18447953 GCF_003073215.2 Triticum urartu | reverse complement strand
AAAGCAAACTGAACCTGAAAGATAACCAATATATATGATCCATGTTGTAACTTAGACAAACACCAGCGAGGTCTTGAATCGGATGGAAACAGTTAGATTACTCATTCAATCCAATTGAGTCCTCTCCCTCTTCATCTCCTTGGCACTTTCCAGATCTTGGTCCTTGGTACCATGTATGCATCTCAGAACTGCAAAAACAAGGCAGAATTAATTACATCTAGGTTTTCACCATTTTTTCTAGATCTAGTCTAGATATAACAGAACTAAAGGAAGCTGTTAAAAGTGGTAATCGAATATGTATCATCCGGTGGATTCGTCCATGGCAACAACCATCCTTCCCATCAGTACTGCTTCAACCTGATTGTCGGCTCATTCAAAGTAGAGCAAAGTTTCTTCTTCAAATCAGGTATGTCACAACCATCGGGTTGAATTTATCCATAGCACCAGCCATCGTAGTAACCATCGTGCCAAAAAGCAGAGGATTGGCTGATGCTATGGACAAATTCAACCGGAGGATTGGCCCCCTGATTCTGCGCGCCTTGATTTGGACGGCGGCAACGATAAAAGCGACTTCCTAACCATCGGGTTGAAGCTAACCATAGCACCAGCCATCCTACCCGCCGTGGGGCATCAGCGGCCGCCGTTGAAGGGTAGGATGGATGATGCTATGGACAAGTTCAACCAGAGGACGGCCCGGTGGGGGCTGGTTCGGCCATCGGTAGAACAGGTGGTGCGCTCTCGCCGGGAAGAGAGTCCCGGAGCGGTCGCTCGCTCCGCGGCGGAGGGGCCGTCGGAGAGGAAGCGAGAGGGCGCCGCGCCGCCGCCAATCGCGTTAGACTGGTTGGTTAGGGTTTGCCGGAGGGATGGTGCTGTATTTATGTACGGCGCCGCTCGCGCATCACGCCATGTTTGGTTTGGGCCGACGGCCCACGCGCACTGGTACATGTGTTGGCGAGCTAAAGACGCCCCATCAGTGCGGCCCATTAGAACTAGTGCGGTTTTTCCTTTTGTATGAAAAAACTTAATTTAATTATCCTTGCCTAAAAAACTTAATTTAAATATCCAAAAATGAATACTTAATTTAATTTTAATAAATTCTAAATAAAAAATCATTTTAATCAATAAAAAATTGTTTGCGTGTGAACATAAATATTCATACTTATTTATAAAAGTACAAGGAGTTAACTCACGTAAATGGACAAATTAGGAGAGTTTAGCGAACATGAGGGTTGGCCTGGCCCTTAGGTTTAGACACCACAACCAAAATGGCCCATTCGAGACTCCTATGCGCCTAGGTCACTACTCCGATCTTCTCAACTCTTATTTATAAAAGTAGAAGGACATGACTCGAGTAAATGAGCAACCGTGAGAGTTCAGCAAACACAAGAGGGTTAGCCCGACCCTTCGGTTTAGATGCCAGAACCAAAATAGCACATTCAAGACTCCCATACAGCTAGGTCGCTGCTACAATCTTCCTCTCCCGTTCCTCATGCTGCTCCAACGAGATCATCTTTGTTTTGGCGTGTCTTTTCATATGTCGCACTGGTAGCCGCATAGTGATGAACTTGTTTTTGTTACCTGTGAAGACAGACTACGCGTCAAGACAAAAGCTTCAACCTTAAGTCGCTGGTGCCGCTGCGTGATTGAAGTTCATGCTCGCGATGCCTTCCTGACTATTGGAAGGTAAGATTGCAACTTATGTCTTCAGATGGGGTACCTAACATACCTCAGCGAACTCGAGCCACACGTTGCTACTTTGAGTAGGTGCATTGCACACCTAAGCATCATTCCGCTGCTAAAATAGCCCAATTTGAGGTGCATTGTATTCACCCAGCAATTCTCTTCAAATATTCCATCAAACTGACCATATAACCATGACATCCACAAGGTTTGAGTCATTGAGTGCCCATCAACTACAGTCACAACTCAAATGCCTCTATTGCTAGCAGTGCCTGCTGCACCCTCCAAAACTATGAAGGCCTCCAAGCCCCCGCAACGGGATGCCCACGTGCTTAGATATGGCACCAACACAATAGAGGTTTGAAATTTTGATATGGCACCAAAATTAGTAGACAAATGAGAAAGCTGATAAAGCATGAACAGCAGCAAAAATCATGATTTAACTATAGAAATCAAAACTACAAATAGTATATATTTCTATGCAATGAATCTGGTGTCAAACTACAAACCTTGAAAATTAATTTAAACAGTGACAATTCTATTTCTTCATACTCACACAACACAACTCTTAAAAGATAGAGCCTGTTTGGATCCATGCCTTCGAACGCCCGGCCAAAATATTGGCATTGACCAGGCTTTGGGTACCCCTTTGGATGAGCACCAAATAATTGGTGCCGCCACCCTTCCCCAGCCCTTGCAGCTCATTTTCACGCCAATCTTTCGGCGAGGCACTGGCACAATCCAAACAAGTCAATAATAACATCATCAAAACACAAACATGAACCGCTCCCATACCCAAGGATGAAGAATGTGCAGTTGGTGCATATCAAATGGACGGCAAATGGCTATTGCCAATGCAAGTAAGTTATAATGTATATATCCATACAAAGGTACATAAACATACAGAAATGAATCATTAGATTCACTTCACACCTTCACAAAATTGGTAGCTTTATTTTCACTAATTACCTAGTATAGTATAAAGGAAATTATCTACTCCCTCCTTCCATCTATATAGGGCCTAATGCATTTTTTAGGACCGCATTTGACTATTGACAAGATTAATAGTACATGACATGCACAATGTGAAAATTATATCATTGAAAGCTCCTTTCACACACGAATTTAACAATGTGCTTTGTGTAAGTTGCATGTCATATATTATTGCTCTAGTATTTGGTCAAAGTTAGCCTTGAAAACCGCATTAAGCCCTATATAGATGGAAGGAGGGAGTAGTGTAATATAAACATAAAGAAAAAAACTCAGGTGTCTCAATAGCAACAATTATCAAAAAAATGTGTGCCATCACAAAGTGTTGGTTGCATCTGGCATGTTCCTTGCCTCTGTAAAACATGGGCACAATGCTTCTAGCTTATCTCTTCTTTTGTGTAGAAAGCATCTAATTTCTCTGAAAATTTGCAGAAAACTTCTGATTTCTCTGAATCAAACATATTCCAATTTTTCAGACATGTTCTTGATGGATGGCAAGTCCAATGAGAAAAAAGGATGACCACGTCAGAAATTAACCAAGCTGGCCAACTTCAGATTTACTCGAATGGCAGCAACCGTAGAGGTTGAAAAATTCAGTATGACGCCTAAATGATAAACCTGATAACATCTACTGTAAACAACTGCAAAATCATGAATGTACCTGCAGACCTACGAACTACAGAACCAGATTCAGACTGCACAAAAATGAGAAGTAGCAGGGCGTACAGAAGAACCTTCCAACCAAAACTGAATAATACAAGCACACGTTGAACAATAATTCAGACAGCAACATCACTAATTCTTCAAACCAACAAGCAGCACAATTCTTACAGAGATTGTAACATCGCACTGCTAACTACACACAGAACGCCGCCATCAGCTCATGAAACGAGGAAGACGCCTAGGAGGAGGTGAACTTGGTGACGGCCTTGGTGCCCTCGGAGACGGCGTGCTTGGCGAGCTCGCCGGGGAGGACGAGGCGGACGGAGGTCTGGATCTCCCGGGAGGTGATGGTGGGCTTCTTGTTGTAGCGGGCCAGCTTGGCGGACTCGCCGGCGAGCTTCTCGAAGATGTCGTTGATGAAGGAGTTCATGATGGACATGGCCTTGGAGGAGATGCCGATGTCGGGGTGCACCTGCTTGAGCACCTTGAAGATGTAGATCTTGTACGTCTCCACGCTCTTCTTGGCCTTCTTCTTCCCCTTCTTCTCGCCGCCCTCCTTGGACGCCGTCTTCCCGGCCGCGGGCCTCTTCTCCGCCGCGGGCTTCTTCCCCGCCGGGGTCTTCTCCAGCGCCGGCTTCTTCTCCGCCTTAGGCGCCATGGGTGCTTCGACGGTGTGGGGAGGAGGTGGAGCTTTGTGCGAAGGTGTGGGCTGGGGGGCTGCGGATGCTGAGGTGTGTGGAGGCGGATCGGGCGGCGCGATTTGTTATATAGAGTGGGACGGAGGAAGAAGGTGGGCTGTGATTGGTGGAGATGGGATGCCGCGGATCGATGCCTTTGGGTTAGTTTCAGCCGTTCGTCGCTGTGTGTGGATGGACGGACCGGATGCGCTTTGACGCGGATCGGTGACGTGGCGGAAACGCTCACGGACGGGTCGGTCGATCGACAGTGGCCTGGCTGCGACGCCTTGCAGTTGCAGAGAGAGCGGCTTGCCGGCTGACTTCGTCGTAGACATCGCCGGCGAGCAGAACTATGAATATCACGGCCGTTTCTTTCACCTGCAATCACGCGCTGTGGGATGCCGTAGCAGGCCAGACCCATGTTGCAGAGCATGAAGACGATGCTCAGCTTCTCGCCGGTTTACGTTGGCCAGCGTGCACGTCGTCGCCGTAGCGGCCGTTGCATCAGACTGGACCTGTGAAATCCTGCAAGCCAGCATCACACTGAGCAGATTTGGTGGAGTTTCGACATCTACCGCCGTACCATGTTGGACTCCGATGACCATGCCCATCAAAACCCTTATCTCTAGTCACGTCCACTTCGGCTTGACCTCATTCACGTCGGTCTTCCGCCTGCCCGCATTCATGGCAGCATGACGACTGAGAGGCCTACTTGGCGGACTCCTCCTCCTCCGCAGATCATACCCGCACTCCTTATCCTCTCCCACCCATCTACCGATCGTCACACATCACCACACCACCGGCCACCGCGAGGGCCAAAGAAGTAATCCTCGGCGCACGACAACATGTTCGGGGGCAACTCTATAAACCAGGTGCCGCTTTGGGTGACAGTTCCTCTGCAGGTGGACTGGGTGCCAATCTCGAAGGAGAAGGTGTGGACGTTTGAGGAGGAGCGAGCGGAGGAGGAGGTTGCCCTCATTGCCGAGGAGGATCGTTGTTATTATGCGTCGCCGCCCGCGCATGAGGATCTTGCCCTCGATGAGTACCTGAATTGGTACCCCAAAGCACTTCTCATTGTGTCGGATATCCATCACTTATATGTGTTGATCCCGTATGAGAAGGAAGAGAAACCACACTCACACTCATTTCAGCGATTACCTGATCAAGATCAGATGGCAATGAAGGTGCCGGTGGCTTCGGAGTCCACCTTACAAGGTCAACATCTTGGTACCTCACCAAGTATTTGTAACGCCCCGAGACCGATGTGACAGGTGTCTTCCAGTTATTTGCTGTTGTTGCCTTGTTATTTGCTTGTGTGTCATGCATTTCATATCATGTCATTATGTGCATCGCATTTGCATACATGTTCGTCTCATGCATCTGAGCATTTTCCCCGTTGTCCATTTTGCATTCCTGCGCCCCTATGTCATCCGGTGTCCCCTTTTGCCTCTTTTTCGTGTCCGGGTGTTAAATGTTCTCGGATTGGACCGAGACTTGTCATGCGGTCTTGGTTTACTACCGGTAGACCGCCTGTCAAGTTTCGTGCCATTTGGACTTCGTTTGATACTCCAACGGTTAACCGAGGGACCGTAAAGGCCTCGTGTGTGTTGCAGCCCAACACCCCTCCAAAGTGGCCCAAAACCCACATAAAACCCCTCTATCATCTCGGTCGTTCGATCACTATCGCGTGACCGAAAACCGCTCCTCATTTGGAGTCTCCTAGCTCCCTCTACATATATATATATATGTGGCTCTCCCGGAAAATTCGCGGACGAAACCCTAGCCTCCCTCTTCCTCGCGTCGCCAGACATGTCCGTCCCAGACCGGACGCGTCCAGCCGCCGCGCCGGACGAATCCGGGCGCAACACGTCACCGCCGCCGGCCTCTCTCTCCTCCAGCCCCGCCGCCGGGCCGCGCGGCCCGGATCAGGCCCGCGGGGCCCATCTCGTCGCGCCGCCGCCCATCTGCCTCGCGCCCCGAGCAGCCCGTGCTCGCCCGAGCGCCGCCCACTCCCCGGTGCTCCTCCGCTTCGCCCCGCACCTCGCCGGACTGCTCCGCCGCCGCCGCCGTCCTCAGGTCACGCCGCCGCCCCCACGCCATCTGTCGTTTTCTCTTGCTCCCTCTCTCATCTCGAGCTCCCTCTCTCTCTGTTGCTTCCCAAGGAGCCGCCCCTCCATGGCCGTCAGGGATCTCCGCACCCGGGCCGCCCCAAGCATCCTCGTCGCCGGGAATGGAGTCCTCGCTCCCGGATCTGTACCTCCCCGCCATCTCCCCTCGTCCCCGGAGCCCGAGCGCCGCCGTGCAGCTTGACCTTCTTCAACCTCCGACCGGGATCCCTCCATCCACGCCCGTGCCAGATCTACCTCGTTCCGCACCCAGTGAACCAAACGCGATCCGGAACCACACCATCCAGCTTCCGGAGGGTAAAATTCCACCAAGTCCCCAACATTTTTAGCATTCTTCATCGCATCATAACTTTGCACCCGTCGCTCCGTTTTGGGCGTGTAGCATATCGAATTGTTCATCTCAATGAGTATTTCATTTCATCTCATTACATCATGTTCATTTGAGTTTATCTTGATGCCCTAAATGCTATTGCAAGAGTGCTAGTTTATATTAGTTTCAGATCCATATCAGTAATTGGACATTTGTCATTTTTTCCATGATTAATGTGTGCCTCCTATGATCTTAAGCCCTACATGTGTTTTGAAGTATGCCATGCCATCTTTACAGGGGTGTATGCCATGTATTTTTGTGATCTTTGTGGTGACTAGCACAAGCATGCAAAGTAGCTCTCGTGATGTTGCTGATTTCAGGGACTTAGAATTTCACTGTCCTTTTCCTGCTGTTATTTTTATGCCATGTATTCATGTTGGTATAGAGTGATCCATGCCTCTTTTGAGCATGATTAGTAAGGATGTTTTTTAGATATTGTAGTGCTCTATCAATCCATGTCTTTGTTTGCATTTATGGAGCACCTTAGCTTGAGTCAATCGAGCTCTACTTTTGCTATAAAATGTTCATGGCAGAATGTTTACGTGTTTAGCTTTTTTGTCGAGGTTGTTGTAGTTGATCCATGCATGTTATGTTGTTGTTCTTGCCATGTTTAGCTTCTATGCCATGTCTACTTGCTGGGTGTATGCTTAGTTTGTCATGTAATGCCTTGTGGTGAGTGCATCGAGCTCGCAAACATGCCTACTTGATATCTGTTTTGCCATGTTCCAGTTTTCTTCTAAGTCTGAATCTGTTAACGGTAATTGCTATGTTCACATGGTTGCCATTGTATTTTCTGATCCCTTTTGGCTTATGGTCAGTAAATGACTTATGTTGTATGATTTGAGTACTTTCATGTCATGCCTTGCTTTGCCATGATATGTTCCTGTAGCATGTTGTTATCTTACTCTAAACATTGCTTCCTGATGTTAATTCCTGGCATGTTGTTTATTTCACTAAGTCTGTAACCTGATACCTTTTGCACTTTTGCCATGCTTGTTTGAACCTACTATTGAGTGAATTAGCCGTAGCTCAGTGTTCATCTTTTGTCAAGCATCTTGAGTGGATCACTTCCATGCATTTTGTTGTTATGTTTGAGTGCAGTAGCTTGTTGTTCTTGATGCATTTAGATGGCCTCGTGCTGTTAATCGTAGCTTTGTGCCATATTTGTTTTGCTTGCCATTTCCAAACCGTGCATCCAATTCCGGTGATCTTTATATCGATTTCGACCGAAATCAACTCATCTTTCCAGCGGCACTCTTGGTTTTCCAAGTTGAGGCCAGTTTCAATCTTTCCTTTCCAAAGCATGCATATGCATTGCATATCGCATCCCGCATATCATGTCATGTGTTGCATCATGCTGCTTGCGCATTGCACCGTGGTTGATTTTTGTTCCCTTTGCTTGTGTTCTTGCTTTGGGTAGAGCCGGGAGACAAGTTTAAATAGTCTTGATCGCGAAGGTGTGAGATTGCGGAGTCCCCGTGACTCACATATTACTTCCAAACCAGCTTGCAGGTGCCGATGATATCGTGCAGGTGACGCAACCAAGCTCAAGGAGGAGCTTGACGAAGTCCGCGTTCGTTATGTTGTTTCGTTTCCAGTTGATCAGTAGTGGAGCCCAGTTGGGGCGATCGGGGATCTGTAGCATTAGGGGTGGTCTTCTTCTATTTTGGTTCCGTAGTCGGACCTTGATTGTATCTGGATGTTGTAATGCTTTACTCATATATTGTGTGAAGTGGCGATTGTAAGCCAACTATGTATCTCTTTCCTTATTCAGTACATGGGATGTGTAAAGATTACCCCTCTTGCAACATTGCTTACAATGCGGCTATGCCTCTAAGTCGTGCTTCGACACGTGGGAGATATAGCCGCATCGTGGGCGTTACAAGTTGGTAATCAGAGCCTTCCCTGACTTAGGAGCCCCCTGCTTGATCGAATCGCTGGCGTTGTTGAGTCTAGAAAAATGTTTTGAGTCCTTTAGGATTATATATATCAGAGAGTAGGATTCTTTTTACTCCTCAGTCCCTTCGTCGCTCTGGTGAGGCATCCTGGCGTAGAGTTTTGACTCTTCTCTTCTCAAATTTACTAAAAAAAATTTAGGATCACGCAGGTATCTTGGAATCGTTCCGATGGTTTTGTGACGAGAACATTGTTCACTACAAGAAATATGTTAATACATGACGGTTCCAATCCGTCACAGCGCAGTGAAAATCTGTCAAGGATGGTCAGGCATGACGGATTCCAGATCCGTCATGTATATCGCGTCATAATTTCACGCCACACCGTCCATGACGGTACTTGACCGTCACAGGTCTACCCCCAGGCCCGCACAGCCCAAACTAGGCCCGAGCATTTGTGACAGAATAGGCCATCACAGACAAGTGCCACGTAGCATTTTGGATTGACCTATTGGAATGACGTGGCTGCCTACATGGATACTGGTTTTCGTCATAGAAAACGTCATGGATTTATGTAAATTTTAAATTTTATATCCAGCCAATTAACCCATTTGCCTCCATGATATTTTGAGCCAGTACATTATTTTAGCATTTACACATATCATAATGCCAACTCTGGCCCAAGACAAAGTATTTCCCAAGTGTCTTACAGTACAGAGAACATGTATTATGAAGCCATCCACCTATATATACAACATAGCAGTTTACAAAATCCTCCGTGAATAGACAATTTACAACATCAATTGACAATATGGAGTTTACGTCAAAAACATATAAAAAAGATTATTATTCAACTTCTTGTCTTTGGCCCTCTTGTTCACAGCTACAATGTCCATGGCATATGTGATAGGCTGCACAAGGTAGGAATAACATGATCTGTGCAAAATTATAACAAACATTAGACATTTCTAGAGATGACCTATAAGTGTCAACATAACAAATTATACATCAGAGAACTCAAGTATTGTAGCAGCAAAAGTTGAGGCCATATAAATCCGCCGAAAAAAATTAGAAACCTAAATTGTTATAATTATTGAAGTACTACTTTGCATAACGATTATATATATTCAAGGCTAGGGGTTGCCCACTTACATTTACTTGCATTTCATACATGTCCTTAAACTGAATTTCCTCTCTGAACGAGTTAAGCTGACGACTAATAGAATCTGCAAGCTCCCAAAGAAGAATTCCCAAGGTGTGTGATACTGATATGGGTGAGGGTACTCACTGGTTACAATATAGCAAGGAGCACAGAAGAGGGCATAATACAACAATACATCACAATTTTACACATCGGTCAAGGAGAAGAATACCATGTAAGAAATCATGTTCCCTGTTGCATAGACAGAGCATTACTGATTCATCCCATATGCCATGGAACAGAAAACAATGGAACTGCTGCACCATAGTACTTACATGTGTTTCTTGATTATTTTTTTCAACAAGCAACGCCTCAAGCTCCTTGGTTGATGCCTCAAGCTCAGCTACATTGTGTACTGAATGAGAAGACCCAAACCTGGATCAATGGAATGGAAAAACTTATCAAACAAAAATTACAGAATATTTCCATTCAGCTCTAAGTACAAGCTGCCTTTTTAGTGTGCGGAATAGAAGCAACATTATGTAAATTCTATTTATAACTTGCAGCTTTAGCGGCTTGAAAATATGCTCGTATGTATCAAAATAAGTGTGAACGCCACTCTGGCATCTTTTGGTTCTTTGTGATGCAAATGAGTAACTCTTGAACTATTTTCGAATTCCTTACAGAAATTTGCAACATCATGAATAACAAGAGAAAATGGCTTTAAGCAGTTAAAATACTGATGCTAGTATGTTGTAAGCAGAGGAAATAAGTACAGAGCAATCTTACGTTCAGCAAGCAGCCCACCAATAAAGCTAATGTGAAAGCAAGCAAATACTCTTCATTGAAGATGCAAGGCCAAGACTACATCTTAACAAAACCAAAACTTAAAACTGTACTACTACTTCTATATTGTCGGTGGCGACCAAGCAGAGGTGTACCGACTATATTGTCCAGACCAAAGAAATTGGTTTGAAAATCAGATATGCAGTTTCATTTCACTAATACTAGCATGTAAATGTTATCTAAACAGAATCAAAATCTTAAAAGAATTATGCCTTCCAAAATGTCTTACTCCACTAACTGAATTCTTGCAGACTGATAATGAATAAGAACATAGAGGCTACCTTTGTTCTAGGTCAGCAATATTGTAACTTGTGTGTGGTTGTATTGAACCAACTCGGAGAAACAGAATGTGAATGCACTCAAACTGGCCTACGAAATACAAAAAATGTATGAAAATGTATCATAAGAAAACAAGAATATAAAATATATTGCCACACGGTAAAAACTACCAGTTAAAAGAATGGACGTGCCTACATCTCACATCCAAATCCTTTTGCACTTCAATATATGCAATCAGGGTAGGATAGCCGCAATACATTTAGCTCTGCAAAATTATGTGCATAGTAACTTTCACTTCAATATATTAGTACATTTCAGTTCAATATATTTTGATGCTATTTCTTTGACCCCTTCAACTAATGCAAGGGTCGTTATCATTGTGTTTGGCCCTTTTCATGAAACAATTCCTTCTCATCGCTTATAGGGCAGCAAGTACAATTAGGTTAAGTAGAATGTACTCACAAATTAATGAGAAACTTATTCATGTGTATCTATGTACAGATGCAAGTGACTACAGATACAAGTGTGATCCAGATTTTGGGTACAGGGAGGGAGAGAGAGAGATTACCACATCCACATCCAGGTTGTAGGTGTCGCGTCGAGGAGGAGGCAGATCGACGCACGCGAGGACGATCTATACATCACCGGATGGGAGGACAGGCTTCAGGGGCAGAGGTGCCTAAGTTGTACCGAAACGTGTCATTGGAGGTAGAGGACGAGAAGGACTACCGGCGTTCGCTGCCACCATCTTCGAGCAAGACAAGGCCGTGGCCCCCGCACTCGTCCCAAGTATGCCACTGCAGGTTGCGTCGCCTCAGCACATCCTGCGGGAGGAGGGCATCCGCGCTTCCATGTTCTAGGAGCACCATCTAGCAGGCGATAGGCGACGGAGAGGATCCATCGGAGCTGCCCCGTCGCCGAAACCCTAGCCATGGGGAGGGCCTGCCGGCGACCGCTGGTGGCCGGGAGCTGTGAATCTAGCTACAGGGGAGGAAGGAGCGGGGCGGGAGGAAGATGAGGGTGTGCTGCGCACCGGCCATACCGCGGGAAGTCATCGGAATCGGGTGGCGGCGCGAGGAGTCGTGTGTGGGAGAGAGGGGGCTCGGGAGAGAGGAAAGGCTGCGGAGGAGGGGGAGAGGGAGTGGGTTGAGGAGAAGTTTTAGGGTTTGCATTTTTTATATGGGGAATGCTTAGGCGGGCTTGAGCGGGCTTATGCGGGCTTGCGAGGCTGTACCAGGTCGTCCATGACAGTTTTCGAATTTGTCATGGGAAATCCGTCATGGATTAACAGGTTTCTTGTAGTGGTTCTTGGTGCCTCCTAACATTTAGGGGTTGTGGCAGTGTCCCGGGGAGTTGAGCTCCGCGGTGTTGTCGTCACAATTTTATCGTTGCAATTCTGGAATACCTGAGTTTCACCGACATCGAAAATCTCTTTTATGCAGTTGTTGGTGAGTGATAACCCACAAGTATAGGGGATCGCAACAGCTTTCGAGGGTAGAGTATTCAACCCAAATTTATTGATTCGACACAAGGGGAGCCAAAGAATATTCTCAAGTATTAGCAGCTGAGTTGTCAATTCAACCACACCTGGAAACTTAATATCTGCAGCAAAGTGTTTAGTAGCAAAGTAATATGATAGTGGTGGTAGCAGCAACAAAAGTAAAGACTGCAAAAGTAATGTTTTTGGTATTTTGTAGTGATTGTAACAGTAGCAGCGGGAAAATAAATAAGCGAGAACCAGTATATGGAAAACTCGTAGGCACCGGATCAGTGATGGATAATTATGCCGGATGCGGTTCATCATGTAACAGTCATAACATAAGGTGACACAGAACTAGCTCCAATTCATCAATGTAATGTAGGCATGTATTCCGTATATAGTCATACGTGCTTATGGAAAAGAACTTGCATGGCATCTTTTGTCCTACCCTCCCGTGGCAGCAGGGTCCTATTGGAAACTAAGGGATATTAAGGCCTCCTTTTAATAGAGAACCGGAACAAAGCATTAGCACATAGTGAATACATGAACTCCTCAAACTATGGTCATCACCGGGAGTGGTCCCGATTATTGTCACTCCGGGGTTACCGGATCATAACACATAGTAGGTGACTATAGACTTGCAAGATAGGATCAAGAACTCACATATATTCATGAAAACATAATAGGTTCAGATCTGAAATCATGGCACTCAGGCCCTAGTGACAAGCATTAAGCATAGCAAAGTCATAGCAACATCAATCTCATAACATAATGGATACTAGGGATCAAACCCTAACAAAACTAACTCGATTACATGATAAATCTTATCCAACCAATCACCGTCCAGCAAGCCTACGATGGAATTACTCACGCACGGCGGTGAGCATCATGAAATTGGTGATGGAGGTTGGTTGATGATGACGACGGCGACAAATCCCCCTCTCCGGAGCCCTGAACGGACTCCAGATCAGCCCTCCCGAGAGGTTTTAGGGCTTGGCGGCAGCTCCGTATCGTAAAACGCGATGATTTCTTCTCTCTGATTTTTTTCTCATCGAAACTCAATATATGGAGGTGGAGTTGGAGTCGGAGACGCAATAGGGGGCCCACGAGGTAGGGGGCGCGCCCCCCACCCTCGTGAGAAGGGTGTGGGCCCCCTGGTCTTCATCTTTGGCGAGAATTTTTTATTGTTTTTTCTAAGATGTTCCGTGGACTTGCAGGTCATTCCGAGAATATTTTTTTTCTGCACATAAAACAACACCATGGTAATTCTGCTGAAAACAGCGTCAGTCCGGGTTAGTTACATTCAAATCATACAAGTTAGAGTCCAAAACAAGGGCAAAAGTGTTTGGAAAAGTAGATATGATGGAGACGTATCAACTCCCCCAAGCTTAAACCCTTGCTTGTCCTCAAGCAATTCAGTTGACAAACTGAAAGAAAGAAAGAAAAACTTTTACAAACTCTGTTTGCTCTTGTTGTTGTTGTAACTATGTCAAGCCAGCATTCAAGTTTTCAGCATAGATCATAACTAACCACACTTGCAATAATTCTCAGGTCTCATCATTACTCATATCAATAGCATAATCAACTAGCAAGTCATAATAATAAATCTCGGATGACAACACTTTCTCAAAACAATCATAATATGATATAACAAGATGGTATCTCGCTAGCCCTTTCTGAGACCGCAAAACATAAATGCAGAGCACCTTTAAAGATCAAGGACTGACTAGACATTGTAATTCATGGTAAAAGAGATCCAATCATAGTCATACCCAATATAAATTAACAATGATGAATGCAAATGACAGCTGTGCTCTCCAGCTAGTGCTTTTTAATAAGAGGGTGATGACTCAACATAAAAGTAAATGGATAGGCCCTTCGCAGAGAGAAGCATGGATTTGTAGAGGTGCCAGAGCTCGGTTTTGAAATAGAGATAAATTGTATTTTGAGCGGTATACTTTCATTGTCAACGTAACAACTTAAAGATGGCGGCATCTTCCATGGTAAACACATTATAGGCGGTTCCCAAACAGATTGGTAAAGTTTATACTCCCCCTCCACCAACAAGCATCAATCCATGGCTTGCTCGAAACAACGAGTGCCTCCAACATACATCAGGTCCCAGGGGGAGTTTTGTTTGCAATAAATTTTGATTTAGTTTGCATAAAGCATGGGACTGGGCATCCCGGTGACCAGCCATTTTCTCGTGAGTGAGGAGCGGAGTCCACTCCTCTTGAGAATAACCCGCCTAACACGGAAGATAAGGACAACCTTTGTTGATACATGAGCTATTCGAGCATACAAAACAGAATATTTATTTGAAGGTTTAGAGTTTGGCACATACAAATTTACTTGGAACGGCAGGTAGATACTGCATATAGGAAGGTATAGTGGACTCATCTGGAATAATTTTGGGGTTTAAGGGATTGGATGCACAAGCAGTATTCCCGCTTAGTACAAGTGAGGCTAGCAAAAGACTGGAAAGCGACCAACTAGAGAGCGACAACAGCCATGTACATGCATTAAAATTAATAAACATTGGATGCAAGCATGAGTAGGACATAATCCACCATGAACATAAATATCGTGAAGGCTATGTTGATTTTGTTTCAACTACATGCGTGAACATGTGCCAAGTCAAGTCACTTAAATCATTCAAAAGAGGATACCACCCCATCAACTGTTGGGGAACGTAGTAATTTCAAAAAAATTCCTACGCACACGCAAGATCATGGTGATGCATAGCAACGAGAGAGGAGAGTGTTGTCTACGTACCCTCGTAGACCGGAAGCGGAAGCGTTAGCACAACGCGGTTGATGTAGTCGTACGTCTTCACGGCCCGACCGATCAAGCACCGAAACTACGGCACCTCCGAGTTCTAGCACACGTTCAGCTCGATGACGATCCCCGGACTCCGATCCAGCAAAGTGTCGGGGAAGAGTTCCGTCAGCACGACGGCGTGGTGAAAATCTTGATGTTCTACCGTCGCAGGGCTTCGCCTAAGCACCGCTACAATATTATCGAGGATTATAGTGGAGGGGGGCACCGCACACGGCTAAGAGAACGATCACGAAGATCAACTTGTGTGTCTAGAGGTGCCCCCCTGCCCCTGTATATAAAGGAGCAAGGGGGAGGCCGGCCGGCCCTTGAGGCGCGCCAAGGAGGGGGGAGTCCTCCTCCTAGTAGGAGTAGGACTCGCCTTTCCTAGTCCAACTAGGAAGAGGGGAGGGGGAAGGAAAGAGAGGGAGAGGGAGAGGGAAAGAGGGGCCGCACCCCCTCCCCTAGTCCAATTCGGACTCCCCATGGGAGGGGCACGCCACCTCCTGGGCTGCTGCCCTCTCTCTCCCCTCAGGCCCACTAAGGCCCAATACTTCCCCGGGGGGTTCCGGTAACCCTTCCGGCACTCTGGTTTTCTCCGAAATCACCCGAAACACTTCCGGTGTCTGAATATAGCCGTCCAATATATCGATCTTTATGTCTCAACCATTTCGAGACTCCTCGTCATGTCCGTGATCATATCCGGGACTCCAAACAACCTTCGGTACATCAAAATATATAAACTCATAATGAAACTGTCATCGTAACGTTAAGCGTGCGGACCCTACGGGTTCGAGAACAATGTAGACATGACCGAGACACATCTCCGGTCAATAACCAATAGCGGAACCTGGATGCTCATATTGGCTCCCACATATTCTACGAAGATCTTTTATCGGTCAGACCGCATAACAACATACGTTGTTCCCTTTGTCATCGGTATGTTACTTGCCCGAGATTTGATCGTCGGTATCTCAATACCTAGTTCAATCTCGTTACCAGCAAGTCTCTGTACTCGTTCCGTAATACATCATCCTGCAACTAACTTATTAGTTGCAGTGCTTGCAAGGCTTATGTGATGTGCATTACCGAGAGGGCCCAGAGATACCTCTCTGACAATCGGAGTGAAAAATCCTAATCTCGAAATACGCCAACCCAACAAGTACCTTCGGAGACACCTGTAGAGCACCTTTATAATCACCCAGTTACGTTGTGACGTTTGGTGGCACACAAAGTGTTCCTCCGGTAAACGGGAGTTGCATAATCTCATAGTCATAGGAACATGTATAAGTCATAAAGAAAGCAATAGCAACAAACTAAACGATCAAGTGCTATGCTAACGGAATGGGTCAAGTCAATCACATCGTTCTCCTAATGATGTGATCCCGTTAATCAAATGACAACTCATGTCTATGGTTAGGAAACATAACCATCTTTGATCAATGAGCTAGTCAAGTAGAGGCATACTAGTGACACTATGTTTGTCTATGTATTCACACATGTATTATGTTTCCGGTTAATACAATTCTAGCATGAATAATAAGCATTTATCATGATATAAGGAAATAAATAATAACTTTATTATTGCCTCTAGGGCATATTTCCTTCAGTCTCCCACTTGCACTAGAGTCAATAATCTAGATTACACAGTAATGATTCTGACACCCATGGAGCCTTGGTGCTGATCATGTTTTGCTCGTGGAAGAGGCTTAGTCAGCGGGTCTGCAACATTCAGATCCATATGTATCTTGCAAATTTCTATGTCTCCCACTTGGACTAAATCCCAAATGGAATTGAAGCGTCTCTTGATGTGCTTGGTTCTCTTGTGAAATCTGGATTCCTTTGCCAAGGCAATTGCACCAGTATTGTCACAAAAGATTTTCATTGGACCCGATGCACTAGGTATGACACCTAGATCGGATATGAACTCCTTCTTCCAGACTCCTTCATTTGCTGCTTCCGAAGCAGCTATGTACTCTGCTTCACATGTAGATCCCGCCACGACGCTTTGTTTAGAACTGCACCAACTGACAGCTCCACCGTTTAGTAAAAACACGTATCCGGTTTGCGATTTAGAATCGTCCGGATCAGTGTCAAAGCTTGCATCAACGTAACCATTTACGATGAGCTCTTTGTCACCTCCATATATGAGAAACATATCCTTAGTCCTTTTCAGGTATTTCAGGATGTTCTTAACCGCTGTCCAGTGATCCACTCCTGGATTACTTTGGTACCTCCCTGCTAGACTTATAGCAAGGCACACATCAGGTCTGGTACACAACATTGCATACATGATAGAGCCTATGGCTGAAGCATAGGGAACATCTTTCATTTTCTCTCTATCTTCTGCGGTGGTCGGACATTGAGTCTTACTCAATTTCACACCTTGTAACATAGGCAAGAACCCTTTCTTTGCTTGATCCATTTTGAACTTCTTCAAAACTTTGTCAAGGTATGTGCTTTGTGAAAGTCCAATTAAGCATCTTGATCTATCTCTATAGATCTTAATGCCCAGTATGTAAGCAGCTTCACCGAGGTCTTTCATTGAAAAACTCTTATTCAAGTATCCCTTTATGCTATTCAGAAATTCTATATCATTTCCAATCAATAATATGTCATCCACATATAATATCAGAAATGCTATAGAGCTCCCACTCACTTTCTTGTAAATACAGGATTCTCCAAAAGTCTGTACAAAACCAAATGCTTTGATCACACTATCAAAGTGTTTATTCCAACTCCGAGAGGCTTGCACCAGTCCATAAATGGATCGCTGGAGCTTGCACACTTTGTTAGCTCCCTTTGGATCGACAAAACCTTCTGGTTGCATCATATACAACTCTTCTTCCAGAAATCCATTCAGGAATGCAGTTTTGACATCCATTTGCCAAATTTCATAATCATAAAATGCGGCAATTGCTAACATGATTCGGACAGACTTAAGCATCGCTACGGGTGAGAAGGTCTCATCGTAGTCAATCCCTTGAACTTGTCGAAAACCTTTTGCAACAAGTCGAGCTTTATAGACAGTAACATTACCGTCAGCGTCAGTCTTCTTCTTGAAGATCCATTTATTCTCAATTGCTTGCCGATCAATGGGCAAGTGAACCAATGTCCACACTTTGTTCTCATACATGGATCCCATCTCAGATTTCATGGCTTCTAGCCATTTTGCGGAATCTGGGCTCACCATCGCTTCTTCATAGTTCGTAGGTTCATCATGATCTAGTAGCATGACTTCGAGAACAGGATTACCGTACCACTATGGTGCGGATCTTACTCTGGTTGATCTACGAGGTTCGGTTGTAACTTGATCTGAAGTTTCATGATCATTATCATTAGCTTCCTCACTAATTGGTGTAGGTGTCACAGAAACCGGTTTCTGTGATGTACTGCTTTCCAATAAGGGAGTAGGTACAGTTACCTCATCAAGTTCTACTTTCCTCCCACTCACTTATTTCGAGAGAAACTCCTTCTCTAGAAAAACTCCGAATTTAGCAACAAAAGTCTTGCCTTCGGATCTGTGATAGAAGGTGTACCCAACAGTCTCCTTTGGGTATCCTATGAAGACACATTTCTTCGATTTGGGTTCGAGCTTATCAGGTTGAAGCTTTTTCACATAAGCATCGCAGCCCCAAACTTTCAGAAACGACAACTTTGGTTTCTTGCCAAACCACAGTTCATAAGGCGTCGTCTCAACGGATTTCGACGGTGTCCTATTTAACGTGAATGCAGCCATCTCTAAAGCATAACCCCAAAATGATAACGGTAAATCGGTAAGAGACATCATAGATCGCACTATATCTAATAAAGTACGATTACGACGTTCGGACACACCATTACGCTGTGGTGTTCCGGGTGGCGTGAGTTGCGAAACTATTCCGCATTTTTTCAAATGTAGACCAAACTCGTAACTCAAATATTCTCCTCCATGATCAGATCGTAGAAACTTTATTTTATTGTTACGATGATTTTCAACTTCACTCTGAAATTCTTTGAACCTTTCAAATGTTTCAGACTTATGTTTCATTAAGTAGATATACCCATATCTGCTTAAATCATCTGTGAAGGTGAGAAAATAACGATATCCGCCACGAGCCTCAACATTCATTGGAACACATACATCTGTATGTATGATTTCCAACAAATCCGTTGCTCTCTCCATAGTACCGGAGAACGGCGTTTTAGTCATCTTACCCATGAGGCACGGTTCGCAAGTACCAAGTGATTCATAATCAAGTGGTTCTAAAAGTCCATCAGTATGGAGTTTCTTCATGCGCTTTATACCGATATGACCTAAACGGCAGTGCCACAAATAAGTTGCACTATCATTATCAACTCTGCATCTTTTGATTTCAACATTATGAATATGTGTATCACTACTATCAAGATTCATTAAAAATAGACCACTCTTCAAGGGTGCATGACCATAAAAGATATTACTCATATAAATAGAACAACCATTATTCTCTGATTTAAATGAATAACCGTCTCGCATCAAACAAGATCCAGATATAATGTTCATGCTCAACGCTGGCACCAAATAACAATTATTTAGGTCTAATACTAATCCCGAAGGTAGATGTAGAGGTAGCGTGCCGACCGCGATCACATCGACTTTGGAACCATTTCCCACGCGCATCGTCACCTCGTCCTTAGCCAATCTTCGCTTGATCCGTAGACCCTGTTTCGAGTTGCAAATGTTAGCCATAGAACCAGTATCAAATACCCAGGTGCTACTGCGAGCATTAGTAAGGTACACATCAATAACATGTATATCACATATACCTTTGTTCACTTTGCCATCCTTCTTATCCACCAAATATTTGGGGCAGTTCCGCTTCCAGTGACCAGTCTGCTTGCAGTAGAAGCACTCTGTTTCAGGTTTAGGTCCAGACTTGGGTTTCTTCTCCTGAGCAGCAACTTGTTTGCTGTTCTTCTTGAAGTTCCCTTTCTTCTTCCCTTTGCCCTTTTTCTTGAAACTGGTGGTCTTATTGACCATCAACACTTGATGCTCCTTCTTGATTTCTACCTCCGCGGCTTTTAGCATTGCGAAGAGCTCAGGAATAGTCTTATTCATCCCTTGCATATTATAGTTCATCACGAAGCTTTTGTAGCTTGGTGGCAGTGATTGAAGAACTCTGTCAATGACTCTATCAATAGGAAGATTAACCCCTAGTTGAGTCAAGTGATTATGATACCCAGACATTTTGAGTATATGTTCACTGACAGAACTATTCTCCTCCATCTTGCAGCTATAGAACTTATTGGAGTCTTCATATCTCTCAATCCGGGTATTTGCTTGAAATATTAACTTCAACTCCTGGAACATCTCATATGCTCCATGACGTTCAAAACGTCGTTGAAGACCCGGTTCTAAGCCGTAAAGCATGGCACACTGAACTATCGAGTAGTCATCAGCTTTGCTTTGCCAGACGTTCATAACATCTGGTGTTGCTCCTGCAGCAGGCTTGGCACTTAGTGGTGCTTCCAGGACGTAATTCTTCTGTGCAGCAATGAGGATAATCCTCAAGTTACGGACCCAGTCCGTGTAATTGCTACCACCATCTTTCAACTTTGCTTCCTCAAGGAACACATTAAAATTCAACGGAACAACAACACGAGCCATCTATCTACAATCAAACATAGACAAGCAAGATACTATCAGGTACTAAGTTCATGATAAATTTAAGTTAAATTAATCATATTACTTAAGAACTCCCACTTAGAAAGATATCCCTCTAATCCTCTAAGTGATTACATGATCCAAATCAACTAAACCATGTCCGATCATCACGTGAGATGGAGTAGTATCAATGGTGAACATCAATATGTTGATCATATCTACTATATGATTCACGCTCGACCTTTCGGTCTCCGTGTTCCGAGGCCATATCTGTTATATGCCAGGCTCGTCAAGTTAAACCTGAGTATTCCGCGTGTGCAACTGTTTTGCACCCGTTGTATTTGAACGTAGAGCCTATCACACCCGATCATCATGTGGTGTCTCAGCACGAAGAACTTTCGCAACGGTGCATACTCAGGGAGAACACTTATACTTTGATAATTTAGTGAGGGATCATCTTATAATGCTACCGTCAATCAAAGCAAGATAAGGTGCATAAAAGATAAACATCATATGCAATCAATATAAGTGATATGATATGGCCATCATCATCTTGTGCTTGTGATCTCCATCTTCAAAACACTGTCATGATCACCATCGTCACCGGCGTGACACCTTGATCACCATCGTAGCATCGTTGTCGTCTCGCCAATCTTATGCTTCCACGACTATCGCTACCGCTTAGTGATAAAGTAAAGCATTACAGCGCAATTGCATTGCATACAATAAAGCGACAACCATATGGCTCCTGCCAGTTGCCGATAACTCGGTTACAAAACATGATCATCTCATACAATAAAATTTAGCATCATGTCTTGACCATATCACATCACAACATGCCCTACAAAAACAAGTTAGACGTCCTCTACTTTGTTGTTGCAAGTTTTACGTGGCTGCTATGGGCTTAGCAAGAACCGTTCTTACCTACGCATCAAAACCACAACGATAGTTTGTCACGTTGGTGCTGTTTTAACCTTCGCAAGGACCGGGCGTAGCCACACTTGGTTCAACTAAAGTTGGAGAAACTGACACCCGCTAGCCACCCGTGTGCAAAGCACGTCGGTAGAACCAGTCTCGCGTAAGCGTACGCGTAATGTCGGTCCGGGCCGCTTCATCCAACAATACTGCTGAACCAAAGTATGACATGCTGGTAAGCAATATGACTTATATCGCCCACAACTCACTTGTGTTCTACTCATGCACAACATCAACACATAAAACCTAGGCTCGGATGCCACTGTTGGGGAATGTAGTAATTTCAAAAAAATTCCTACGCACACGCAAGATTATGGTGATGCATAGCAACAAGAGAGGAGAGTGTTGTCTACGTACCCTCGTAGACCGGAAGCAGAAGTGTTAGCACAACACGGTTGATGTAGTCGTACGTCTTCACGGCCTGACCAATCAAGCACCGAAACTACGGCACCTCCGAGTTCTAGCACACGTTCAGCTCGATGACGATCCTCGGACTCCGATCCAGCAAAGTGTCGGGGAAGAGTTCCGTCAGCACGACAGCATGGTGACGATCTTGATGTTCTACCGTCGCAGGGCTTCGCCTAAGTACCGCTACAATATGACCGAGGTGGAATATCGTGGAGGGGGGCACCGCACACGGCTAAGGAACGATCACGAAGATCAACTTGTGTGTCCATGGGGTGCCCCTTGCCTCAGTATATAAAGGATGGAGGAGGAGGAGGCCGGCCAAGGCTTGGTGCGGCCAGGATGTGGAGTCCTACTAGGACTCCAAGTCCTAGTAGGAGTCCACCAAGAGGGGAGGAAGGGAGAAGGAAGTGGAGGAGAAGGAAAGGTGGCCGGCCCCCTTTTCCCTAGTCCAATTCGGACTAGAGGGGAGGGGGGGCGCAGCAGCCCCTTGGCCCTTTCTCCTCTTCCCACTAAAGCCCATCAAGGCCCATTGCTTCTCCCGTAACTACCCGGTACTCCGAAAAATACCCGAATCACTCGGAACCTTTCCGATGTCCGAATATAGTCGTCCAATATATCGATCTTTACGTCTCAACCATTTCGAGACTCCTCGTCATGTCCCCGATCTCATCCGGGACTCCGAACTCCTTCGGTACATCAAAACTCATAAACTCATAATATAACTGTCATCGAAACCTTAAGCGTGCGGACCCTATGGTTCGAGAACAATGTAGACATGACCGAGACACGTCTCCGGTCAATAACCAATAGCGGGACCTGGATGCCCATTTTGGCTCCTACATATTCTACGAAGATCTTTATCGGTCAGACCGCATAACAACATACGTTGTTCCTTTTGTCATCGGTATGTTACTTGCCCGAGATTCGATCATCGGTATCCAATACCTAGTTCAATCTCGTTACTGGCAAGTCTCTTTACTCGTTCCGTAATACATCATCTCGCAACTAACTCATTAGTTGCAATGCTTGCAAGGCTTAAGTGATGTGCATTACCGAGAGGGCCTAGAGATACCTTTCCGACAATCGGAGTGACAAATCCTAATCTCGAAATACGCCAACCCAACATGTACCTTTGGAGACACCTGTAGAGCACCTTTATAATCACCCAGTTACGTTGTGACATTTGGTAGCACACAAAGTGTTCCTCCGGCAAACGGGAGTTGCATAATCTCATAGTCATAGGAATATGTATAAGTCATGAAGAAAGCAATAGCAACATACTAAACGATCGGGTGCTAAGCTAATGGAATGGGTCATGTCAATCAGATCATTCACCTAATGATGTGATCCCGTTAATCAAATAACAACTCTTTGTCCATGGTTAGGAAACATAACCATCTTTGATTAACGAGCTAGTCAAGTAGAGGCATACTAGTGACACTCTGTTTGTCTATGTATTCACACATGTATTATGTTTCCGGTTAATACAATTCTAGCATGAATAATAAACATTTATCATGAAATAAGGAAATAAATAATAACTTTATTATTGCCTCTAGGGCATATTTCCTTCAGTAGGAAGATAAGGAGTGGGGAAGCTTACTCTAAACATAGCTACCGCCGCCGTTCAGACGAGGAGAGCGGCGAGGGAAGCGTGGAGAAAGGCGGGGAAGCGTGGTCGCGACCACTGTCCTCCTCATCTTGCGCTTCGGAGTCTCCGGTGACTCGGTTGGAGGCTGCACAATCTGCAACGGCACCTCGTGCACGGTGGGTTCCTGATCCAGTGGATGCTCTACCCTGGATCTAAACGCCCACCACCTCCGCCTGGTCCACTCGCTGGACGAATTGGCCTGCTCCATCGCCCAGAGGAGGATCTCAATCTTCTGAATCGGTTGCGTGGGCGGGGGGAAAATCTTTGCCCTCTCCTTCTTCGTCAAATTCTTGAGAGTGGCCATTGCCGTCCAGCTCATCTGCCTTGTGTTGTCAAACAAGAACGGATCTCCCTCAACCTGGCCAACTTGACCTGTTCGCCGCCGGCGATCTGCACGAAGTCGGTGTTCTCGCCGCCGGCCATCAGCTCGATCTGCCGTGGAAGAGGGGTGGGGGTGGGTGGGGGGGGGTTGCCTGAGTGGAGCGAAGTTGCAGCGGCAGGAAGGAGGAGATGACTGCGGTGGACATGGAGGAGAGGGAGGAGATGGCCGCCGATGATAATTGTGGAATGTGTAGCACCATGGCGGCGGTTATGCATTTGACGAGAGGGGCGGCGCGTGCAAATTTTCCTAGGACTAAACTGCCCCTAGATTAAAACGCGTCCCCACCTTGTCACGAGTACGGGCCCCACTCGTTTTAATACTTTCGCGTACTTTTATCGGATTACTACCCAGTACTTCGTATTTGTCTGCCGTTAGATCGACATCAACGAACGGTTCTAAAAAAGCCCAACCACCCTAAAACTTGTATTTGAACTATTGTTCTAAGGCCACGGGGTAAAAAAAATGGTTCACAGCAAGACGTTAAGCATTCTCACAGACACTCCGTGTGCCCACTACCACCTCCCAGTCGTCGACCCCCCTTCATGACACCGGCAGCCGCATCGTACAGGACGGACACCCAGTCCATCAGCATCGTCCGTGCCTCTGGCGGCCTGCCATGCAGCGCCTCCCACGGGCAGCCATTGGGCGCGAAGTCGTACAATACCATGACATCAGCGACGTTGTGTATGTAGTTGAGGAACTGGCCTTTATTGGTTGAGCCTGGCAGTGGTCTTGTTAAAGGCATTGTTTTGGGAACACGGTATTTCTTTCGGATGAAAACCTAAGATCTTTGATCGGGCAACAACAACTCTTGCGCATTGTTTTCTTTCTGGAGGCGTTGCTTTTGGAAAACCTTCTTTGCAGTTTGGGTGTTGTCTTTGGTGATGGTTACAATGCTACTACCACGGGTGATTGATCACCGTGGCGGGATTTTTTCTCTTTTTTTGGCTGTGTGCATTCTAAATGTTTTTAGGCATCTTATTGATGCAGAGTCTTGATGTAATTGATATTTGCTTGATATTAATGTATTTTCCTTTTCAGAAAAAGAATTAAGGAACTGGACGATATTCCGCTGGCGGAGGCGGCCGAGGAGGACTACTTCCTTTAGCTCATCGTCAGTGAGGTTCCTGATCGCACCACCGTCTGTCGCCTGCAGCTACGTCGAGTTCCACGCTGGAACAATGGATCGTTGTGCTCACCTGGGCCTTTCCACTCGGACCGTTATTGTTTTGCAGGAAATAACTTGTATCACGAATGTAGCATAGCTACTCAAGACTTGCAAAGTTCAACAGTGTTCTCAGGACTGGAACCGAGCCACACAACCGTAGCCTGGACAAATTAAGGAACCATCAGTATTTAGAGCCTGTTTGGGACTACTCTACTTCTAAAAATTCAGCTTCGCTTCAGAAAACACAAGCCAAACAAGGTACCTCCATGATATGCCTCTCCGCAAAAAAATAGAATATGAGGTACAACTCCTAATTTTTATGAAGCTCTTTAGGCCTCGTTTGACAGGGGTTTTTTTGCAGCCCCGGAGTGGAGGGGGATCTGAGAGGATTTGGTTAATCCCTCTCTTCCACCCAATACCCTCAATTCCCCATTAACCCCTTCCCCTCATAAATCCCTCTATTTGGTTAAACCTCCTACAACAGCAG
Source organism: Triticum urartu (assembly GCF_003073215.2). Taxonomy (NCBI): domain Eukaryota; kingdom Viridiplantae; phylum Streptophyta; class Magnoliopsida; order Poales; family Poaceae; genus Triticum; species Triticum urartu. The sequence continues at coordinate 18,422,292 of NC_053027.1, read as the reverse complement.
CAGCATAGCAAGCGTCCAGTTCCCTGGGTACCATGGGGGTTTTCTATACCACATGGATTGAGGGGGATTCTTGGGGATCGGAGAGGATTGGCCTGCTCAATCCCTACGTATCAAATGGACTGACAAGGATTTCTGGAGATTTTTGAACCCTGCGAGGATATTCCCCTCCAAACCTCCCCAAACCTCCTTCACCAAACAAGGCCTTAGGGGGAGCTTCAAAAAACTCTAGAAGCCGGAGTTAGGTGGAAATTACCCACCACTGCCATCAGTAAGTGGATACCCATTCGTTTCTTTCCCCTCAACCAATCAAATAGATCATTTCCACCAAATTTCTCATTCTTGAAGCAGGAGCTAGATGGCAGCCAAACATTCTCTTTGGTAGTACTACAACTTTTAGATGAAACTGATCCAAAGTGAATTTAGTGAAACGAAACCGATTTTTGTGAAGCGGAGCAGTCCCAAACAGGCCCTTAACTTAGCCCTTTTGGTGGAGCAGGCTTGTGATGAACTCGGAGGTATCGCACACACGAAGTCCGTGTTTTGGGCCATGCCGAAAACTCACATCGGCATCACTGAAGCCAAGCCGTTTCATCGCCGAGTGTACAACGTCAAGCTGCGCATCCAGCTTCATGGTACCCGTGTCCCCATGCGCTGACAAGCGGGTCCCATCAGTCAGAAGAAGCGCCTGACATGAGGCAATGGACGATAATTGCAAGAACCGACGCGGCCCTTGCGTCGCCCCCTGGCCGACTCGGGGGCGATCCGATCTTTTGCCGCCCGCCTCCCCTCATCCCCCTTCCGTCCCTCGCCGCCGCCGGAGACGGCGGCCGGCAAAGCTCGCGCGGGCGCCGGCGAAGGTGGCGGCGGGGATCTCGGCTCCCGGATCGATCCCGTCGGCCTAAGGGCCGGAGTATCGCATCGGTGGCCTGCGGATCCTTGGGCGGCGGCCCTATCGGCGAGGCGGCGTCGTCCGACGGCTAGCGACGTCTGCAGGCGACGCTGGCCAACGTACTCAGCCGCGCGGGTGGCGGGTCGCTGGTGGAGTCCGGCCATGGCGTGGTTCTCCGTTGCGTCAGATCTGGAGGTTCCCCTTTCTCCTGCTGCCTCTGTCGTCGTTCCGGTGGTTTGCGGCTGCAGGCTCCGGTGGTGGTGAGCCCTGGTGGTGTACTTTGGGTCCGGGGGAAACCCTGGCCAGTCTGGCCGGCCCGGCGGCGGCGACGCCCATGGGCGCCGCTTTCCTTCATGAAAGCGCAGCTGAGGGCCCAATCTATCCACCCCGATCCCCGGCCGGGTGAAAACCTTCAATCCTTTTCCGATCTGGCGGCAGCAGCGCTTTTCGTGTCGTGACCTTCCTGGAGGTGTCGTCAGGGGCATTGGGGCTCGGTTTGGAGTGCAGAGGATCTACATGTGGAGGGGATGGGACCAATGGTAGCAGGTGGTGATCGCGAAGGAGGAGCGGCGTTGCATCTGACACGTCGAGAGCGGTGGGTCGTAGCGGCATGGAGCAGCGGGGTCTCGCTGCTGGGCGTATGTTGATGGACGAGCGCAGGGTGGTGGCGTTGTCTGGCATCGTGGTGATGTCGACGGCAGATAGACCGGGCAAGGTTGATGAGTCAGTACAGCTCTGAAGATGGAATGGTGGCAGTTGGCGGCGGCGGCCTCTGAGAGCGCGCCAGACCGGTGTGTGCCCCATACCCGGCAAGTGGCTTGGTTGGGGTCTCAGGTCTTAGATGTTAGGCTTGGCTGCGAGGTCTGTTTGGTATTAGGCCCGAACTATCAGCATCCTTTCATCAAATGGATAGGAGTAACGACAGATGTTGCCTCGACGGTGCCTTCAGACTTACTGTTTGTTTCTTTGTAAGGTCTTTTGAGAATAATTAATAAAGTGACTGCATGCATCGCCCAGATGCAGAGGCCAGGGGTCTTTCTCCTTTTAAAAAAAAATTGCAAAAAGATTACAAGACATTATGTTTTCTTAGTAAAGAAATCAAGCCCGGTTGATTTCTTTTTAAAATTTCGTCTGCAGTGGTAGTGTTCTTTTCTACAATTAACTCCTGCTGGTGGGATCAAAACACTAACCCTATACTCCATGCCCATCATGGGCGGAGCCAAGTAGGTACATGGGTGTTTATCTGTACATCCATTATTTTTGCGAAAACAAAAAAACTAGCTAGTGCATTGGTATATACATGTATGTGTAGGTAGCTAGCTGTAATAATGTGAAAATTTAGTTCCTTTTAGCCAAGCAGTACAGGCAGTCTCCTATCATCTAACTCCCTCTTATATTTCCCCCACAAGTACACTATCTATGCTGGTGGCCTGGCACGTTAAAGCCCATCAGGCCGATCGACCGATGAGTTTCAGAGCGAGCGACAACTTCTGTTCGAATATACATACCTGGCTTGTGGATCCACCCCCCCCCCCCCCCCCCCCCCCCCCCCCCCCCCCCCCCCCCCCCCCACCCCCTTTGTTCGGTACACCTCAATTTAGAATCCTAGCTCCGCAGGTGATGCCCATACACACAGAACTCATTTTTCTAAACATCTCAAAATAAATTAGGATTTTAAGCCTTACTTTGTTAGTTCTCCACACCGGATGGATTCATGGTCTTAAGGACATTATTGAACATCTCAATAGATTAGTTGAAGTTGTTGCATCCTCATGAATTGACCTATTACAACAGGAATCCTTGTATTAGTTTAGTAGCAGCTTTAGCTCATGACTTCACAAAACCATCTCTATGAATGCCAGGTAGCAGAGGGTATCACAGGTTGAAACTATCTTGGCAATTTGGTGCATTGATTTTCAAGCCGATGGAAAGCCATGTTAGAATATAGGACAAAATTAGAAAGATGAAAATTAAAATTCACCCTTTGCGTAAAAAATCATCAATGAATATTATCACCTAAATATTTATTCTGACAAAGACTTCTACACAATTTGCTATTTGAAAAACCTGGTCTAAATCCTAGAGGCCTAGCCCACGGGAACACACACCATTAACAACCTAAACATGCCCACATGGGTGGGCCCATGAACAAACCAGGAAGGGCCAATGCCTGGGTTTCCGAGATTTGGAGATTTTCAACTTGGCACTTCTTGTGAGACAAGTGTGGCGGATAATCACTGATGAAACTACACTGAGTTCCCGGGTGATAATCACTGGAAGGACACAGCCGACAAGAAAAAACAAGAAGCAACAGAAAGAAGGGAACCTTGGAGGGAAGCAGACCACCTTGCTCAATGATGGAGCTTAATGATACCATGGGGGCACTCTATCAAATTCGAACATATCAGCATCCCTAAAGAAAAGTGTGTTCCTAGGAACAATACTCGGCTGGAACCTTTCAAACTCCTCTCATGCCTATATATGTGAGTAATCGAGAAGCAGAGCAGGTAAATGCCAGATATATCACTTATGAATTTATTGTTGTACATGTCAGAGGAAACATAGGGAAGGGTGTATTGGATGCGATCAAGACTGTGTGGCAGGTGTGTGGTGACTTGCAATAGCGGCCTCGTCGAGCGGGGGTGGCAGCAATGAAGGACTGCATTTTTGGTGGTGCACTTTGAGTAACGAGTCTCGATTCCTAGGGTGAAAACATAAGGTCATTAGTGTGGCATGCATGGGGTGTTTTAGCGAGAATAATTGGTTTGCTACCAACACTTGGCATTGCCAATATTTGGCAAGCCAACATTTGGCAAAATCAAAAGTTGCCAACATTTGGCAAATTTTTGTGAGATTGGCAATGAAAGTTGGCAAGCAACCAATTTCTAGTCAATATTTGGCAGTTGCCAAAATTTGGCATGCCAACTTTTGACATCAAACCAATTATACTCATATTGTTTCTTGTCCCATTTCTTCTTCTTAATATAATGATACACTGATCTCATGCATGTTACCCAAGGTTTGGTCTTTATTGCTTGTACCTGGCAATGGCCTTGTTGAAGGCATTGTTTTTGGGTGAACTCAGACTTTTTGGTGAAAATTCAAGATCTGCGATCGGGCAACGACAACGCTTGCGCATTGTTTTCTTCTTGGAGGCGTTTCTTTTGGAGAACCTCTTTTGTAATTGGGTGTTGTCTTCAGTGGTAGTTAGAGTGCTGTTGATGCTAGTGATTAATCACCATGGCGGGGTCTTTTTTCTTCTATTATTTTTATTTTCTTTTTTGGCTGTGTGTATCCTTGATATCTTTGGACATCTTGTTGGTACAGAGGCCGGATGTAATTGGTATCTTTGCGATATTAATATCTTCGCTTTATCGAAAAATATATGACATACATATGGATTTAAGTTTGTGTGTTATACACTCACATGACATCTCTCATTATTAGGTAACGGGGATTAAATGAGTGCCAAAGCAGGAGCATGCTTTTGGTAATAGGACATATGGTACGGATTGTTGGTGGGGTGATGCCGCTAGCGGCCGGTGGCAGTGCCATGCCACAAGATGGAGTTGGCGCTATGAACCTGCCATAATAAGACAACGGTGTGAGGCCGTTGGGAGATACGGCGGTGCGAAGTTGTCATGATAGTATGAAGCTGTTCAGCAGCGTTCTCCCGGCTGGTGTGATGCCATCTGTAAGATGGGGCGCTATAACAACGTGGAGATGGGCAGGCATCATCAATGTCAGGAGGTGGTTGCTGCGTGCGGCAAGATGGCGTGGTTATCGATGCCGCGACGACGCCTTCCATAAAAATATGGTGTGCAGTGATAATCGATGCTGCGATGTCCTCGTCCACGGCATCGGAGATTGAAGAATAAAGTTTAGGTGGGGAAATGTAAGCTTTAATCTTGATTTGTATCTGCATATTCAGTTTGTTTCCGTCATGCATGTGACTTAGATTGCTGAGGGAGTCATAGGCAGGTGAAGGTTAACGTCGTGTCATACAAAAGGCGAGATGCTGAGCTGGTTGTGCGACGCGGCTGGTGTGCAAGGTGTGATGCCATGGTGTTGTGCGATGCAACAACATCATGTGAAGTGACATGGTACGAGGGAGTGGAGCGTGACAACCTGTGTGAAAGGGTCGTGGAACCAACGTCTGCACATGTGTTAGCCGAGTGAATAGGTTGAGTTAGTTTGCATGCATGTGAATTTGTTAGCTGCATACAGTGTGCGTTTGAGGCCAAGTCATGGCTCCTGGTCTCCTGGAGAGATTCCAGGAGTAAGATAAGGTCATTTAGTACTTGTGTTAGGGCATCCATGGGTTAGTAGGATTAGTTGCCGAGAGCGCTGGCTACATAGATAGTGTTGTGTGCTACTTAAGGAGGTGTTATAGTCATTTTTCCTTGGTAATGAGAAAACGTCAGGCTGCGTGAGGCAGCTGACCCAAACACTTGTGTTCTTGTGAGCGGTACGAGGCAGTGTGAGGAAGGAGAAGAGGAGCTAAGGAGCAGCTCCAACACGGATGTGCACAAACCAGTTAAGAATTTGATGCCTTATCCTGCAAATTACGGATATAGGAAAAGGTATATGGTTGGAAACTGTTTGACACGAGAAACATATCTAAGGCCTCCGGGAGGGGGAAAGGGAGTGTATTTCTCTCTTGCGCCGGAAAAAGAAGAAAAGAAAAATGCGGGTGTGCCAGTGTACCGTAGTATACAAACAAAGGGATACCGGAAACAAGTATTTCATTAATTTCATTGGAGAAACAAAATTACAAGACCCCGTAGACAAAAAGTGCGCTCCGTGGCCTACTAGCGCGGCCTGGTCTCCTGGTTCCCGGAGCCTCGGAAGGCTCCCGGTTAATTACTCCCCGGGTTGCTCTGCGGGATACCTCCGATTAAGCCGTGTGGTCGTCTTCGTCGTCTTCACTTCGCCATGCATGATGACGGTGGTGTGTGTGGGCGGCGGCAGAGCCTGTGTCCTCGTCAGTACACGCGCCGCAAGTAGCGTGGCCTTTGCGGTGGCCGCGTCCGCCCTCGTCATCGTGCCTCGTCGGTCTCGGCGGCGTTGGAGTAATTGGTGTTGGGGTTGCATGGGTAGCGCTCAGCTCAGACTTCTCGACGACCAATGGCTTCGTCGGGTATGCAAGGGGCTACTCCTTGCGGGAGTAATGGTTTGGGGAGACCGCGTCACTGCAAAAACTGACACGCGCTCACATTGGCATGGCCAGGGTGGTTGGGACCTCGTCTCGGCTAGATGCTGAGTATTCAGCGGTCTGCCAAGACAAAGGGGGCCGCCTCACAAGGCCGTGGAAAGGTGGTGTTGTAGAGGCCGCGTTGCCATGGGCTGATGCTACGCCAAAGGGTGACCTGTACGCCGGTGATGCCTTGGACCTGTACGCCAAGGACCTGTTCACCACGGTAGGTACACCTCTCGAAGGAGGGACTGGTCTTGTACTGTGTCGCTGCAAACTCTAGTTCGAACAAAGATCTGTACGCCATGAAGGGGGAAGGGAGTCCTGGGCTGCGTCGTCACCGAGCTCCGATTCCGCCACACCGTCTCCTCTAAGAAATGTGGTGCAAAGCCTGTACGCCTGTAATCTGTTCGCCATTGACCTTTCTGTCAGGGACGTGCACCTCGTGAAGGAGGGGCCGGTCGTGGGCAGCGTCGTTGCGGACACTGGTTCCATCGAGGACCTGTACGCCATGAAGGGAAAGGTGAGTCTCAGGCTGCGTCGTCAGCGGGCTCCAGTTCCACCACGCCTTCTCCTTCAATAGCGTGGTGCAAAACCTGTACGCCTGTTTATCCTTCGTGATGAACCTATTCACCATGACTCTGTGTGTCGAGGATTTGTGCGTCGCGACCTGAACTTCATGACCTGTTCACCAAAAACATGTGTACCAACATGAAGGCCGTGTACCAACATGAAGGCCGGTCTCGGACTGCGTCGTTGGCGAGCACCGACCACGCCTCGGTCGCGACACTCAAGAGGATGATGGGCTTGTGTAGATAAGCTCCTGTAGTATGATGGCCCTGTGTACTCGGATGCATGTTCATGAAAGTGAGAAAGAGGAGAAAAAGAATCAGAGGATCGCCTCACCATCCGGGAACGTGAGCCTCCCCTCCATGTCACGGCCGGCTAGTTCCTCCTGGCACTTCTACGAGGCGGTCGCCGATGTTGGTGTTGCTTGCGTGGTGACTGGATGTGCGAGGCTCCGAGAACTCCCTTGCCGTCGAGCGCCTCTCGAGATGCGATCTCACGATGGCTTTTGGGCCTTTGGTTGCTGAGTTTCTCCCTGCGATGGATGTGAAGGGCGGCGGCCTTGCAGCGTCTACGGGTACGTGCCTCTCTCCCTCTAGCCGTCTCTGGGTTTGTGTATTTATAAGCAGAGGAGATAGGGCGCTGGAACACGTAACCACACGGGTAACCAAGACATATGGACTCCAACCAATCGATCTATTTTCCCTGCTTATCCTTTCATTATTTTTCTTGGCGAACACTTCTGCAAAAACTACATAGCAAATATCATCTCACGTGTAGTGCTTACCCCCTTTTCTTTACATGCGGGTATTCGGAGATGTATAATGATGTAGGGTAGAACCCTAATCGGCCGATCTTTCACGAAAGGAGCGGATCCCGCGATGAACACGAAGAACAAGAGGAGGGAAACGGGGGAAAACACAAGGGGGAAACTAACAAGAACAAGTTACACATGTGCTAGATCCTCGAATTCAAAGGGGAAGATACACGATCCAAAGTCAACAACGGACGATACACGGTAACCGGTCTTCTCTGTGAGGAGGTCTTGAGTTCTTCCCTAAAGAGGGGTCTTGAATCCGCTCGGGGGATCTTCTCCAGTGGAGGCTCGAATCTCCAAGGAGAAGGTAACCAAGTGGATGAGCAAAGCTCTCACACAAAATATGAGCTAATCCTTTGCTAACCCTAGAAAGTTGGACGAGGTGGGGTATATATAGTCCTAGTGCAAAAGAGGGGGCGAAGGGGTACATGGGCTGCGGCCCAACACGAAACGGTGCACAGGCGTCGGACGTCCAGGAGTCACCGGTCGTCCGGAGGCTCGCGAGGGTCCGGACGTCCGGTGCCTGTCGGACGTCCGTAGATTCAGCTCAGGTGGTCTTCGGTCGGACGTCCGGTCGGGGTCAGTCGTCCGAGGAGCGTCGGTCGTCCAGGTGGCGTCGGATGTCCGTCTGTTTTGGCTCGGGTGTGGTAGTGTCGGTCGTCCGGAGGAGGCCGGACGTCCGGAGCCTGGAGGTCGTCGGACGTCCGGGGTTCGTCGGTCGTCCAGATCCTGGAGACTTTGAGCAGTTCTTCTTCTTCGTCTTCACATCCATCTTCCTCTTCTTCTTCTCCTTGCTCCTTAGCTTCTCCATGATACCTGAGAATGCACAGTGTCCGTATGAGGTAGTAGCCATGTCTCATGTGCATCAAAGTGGAAATGTGAGGAGAGATCTCACCTCGGTTTCAAGGGCTCTTGCACGTGCTCGTGTCATGGGTCCAAGAGGGGTCGTAGGAGATGTAGTTGGGTCCATGGGGATGGCCTTGGGATACTCCGCATCATCTCCCCTCCCTTGGGGAAGATCCGTCCTCGGATCAAATTGTTCATCACCATGGAAGGGAGAGATATCTTTGACGTTGAAGATGTCGCTCACGTTGTACTTGTCGTGTGGGAGGTCGATCTTGTAAGCATTGTCGTTGTATCGTGCGAGCACCTTGAAGGGTCCATCCTCTCATGGTCGAAGCTTGGACTTGCGTTCTTGTGGAAAGCGATCCTTGTGAAGGTGTAGCCACACGAGATCACCAATGTTGAAGACCATAGGGCGCTTGTTGTAGTTGAGCTTGGACGCAAGGCATTGAACTTGGTGCTCGATGGTGTTCCTTGTTTCTTCATGCACCTTCTTGAGATGTGTCGCTCTTGCGCTAGCGTCCAAATTGATGAGCTCTTGGAGTGGTAGAGGGAGAATGTCCAATGGTGACAAAGGGTTGAAGCCATAGACGACCTTGAATGGGGACTTGCCGGTTGTTGAGTGTCTTGCTCGTTTGTAGGCGAACTCGGCGATAGGTAGGCACTCCTCCCACTCCTTGATGTTCTTCTTGATGAGTACTCGAAGTAGAGCGGAGAGTGTGCGGTTAGTAACTTCCGTTTGGCCATCGGTTTGTGGATGATACGCCATGGAGAAAAGTAGCTTGACTCCGAGCTTGGCGCATAGGGTCTTCCAAAAGTAGCTAAGGAACTTGATGTCGCGGTCCGAGACGATCGTCTTTGGCATTCCGTGTAGACGCAATATTTCCCTAAAAAAGAGATTAGCAACATGTGAAGCATTGTCTATCTTGTTGCAAGGAATAAAATGTGCCATTTTTGAGAAACGGTCCACAATGACAAATACCGAATCTTTCCCATTTCTAGTCCTAGGCAAACCAAGTACAAAGTCCATGCTAATGTCTTCCCAAGGTTGATATGGAATTGGTAGAGGCATATAAAGGCCATGGGATTGAGCTTTGGACTTAGCTTTGCGACATGTAGAGCATCGGTTGGTGAAGCGATTGACGTCACGAAACATCGTGGGCCAATAGTAGTTCTTTGAGAGCGTAGCAAACGTCTTGTCGCGTCCAAAATGTCCCATTAGGCCTCCTCCATGAGATTCCTGCAAAAGCAACAAACGAAGAGAAGACTCGGGGATGCAAAGTTTGTTAGCTCTCATAAGATATCCATCGTTGATGTAATAGCGTTCCCAAGAGGTATGCGTCAAACACTTGGCATAAGGAGTAGCAAAGGTAGGATCGTGCTCATACAAATCTTTTATACACTCAAAACCAATGACATCCAATTCAAGTTGAGTAACAAGCATGCATATGCGGGAAAGGGCATCCTCCATAATGTTTTATTTACCTTTAATGTACTTGATTACATAATGAAAAGACTCAATAAATTCACTCCATTTAGCATGACGCTTGCTCAACTTGGTTTGGCCCTTAAGATACTTGAGCGTTTCATGATCGGTATGAATGATAAACTCATGAGGGCGAAGATAGTGTTCCCATTCATGCAAAATGCAGACTAAAGCATATAGTTCTTTGTCATAGATGGGGTAATTGAGTTGCGCGCCGGAGAGTTTCTCACTAAAGTAAGTTATGAGGCGCTTCTCTTGCGTTAACGCACCTCCTATGCCATTACCACTAGCATCACAATGAATCTCAAAGGGTTTGTCAAAGTTGGGTAATGCAAGCACGGGAGCATGAGTAAGCAAATTCTTAAGCTCATTGAAAGCGGTATCTTGGGATGGTCCCCAAACAAAAGGCGCATTCTTCTTGCTCAAAGCATGTAAAGGCAAAGCAATGGTGCTAAAATCCTTCACAAAGGGATGATAGAAACCCGCAAGGCCAAGAAAGCTACGCACTTGTTGCAAATTAGTTGGTCGTGGGCAAGTCTTAATAGCATTGATCTTGGACTCATCAACATGAACACCCTTAGAAGAAACAACAAAACCCAAGAAAACGAGCTTGTCAACCCCCAAAAGGCATTTCTCCATATTAGCATAGAGATGCTATTTTCGAAGAGTTTGCAAAATGGTTCGGACATGGGTGACATTGTAACACCCCCCCCCACTGCTGCTTCGTCGGGGCTCCGCTGCACAACCAAGCCATCGTTACGCCGCCGCGGCCCCGGTGCGGTGTGGGCTCCTTCTGCGGCCACCCCGCCTCCTCCCCTACCCTGCTCCGTCGATGTGTGCTATCCTTCGCTCAAGAATCCAACGTGGCGAATGTATTCGATGATATTCTTGACCTAATTTTTTACGTTTTGAATTTTTTTTGTACGACAATGCCTTTGATCATAGTTTTTTCTTGTTCATTGTAGGTGAACGCTCTTTTTCAATCTTTTTCTCGGGACTCATCCTCCGACGAGGATGAAGAAATCGGCCGTGTGATGGCTTTGCACACAGATACGATGGCAAACAAGAAGCCGAAGTAGGAAGGTTCGGTGGCTCGTCATCATGTGCTCCGTCGGAACAGGGACTACTTTGGAGAGAATCCGGTATATGGTGCAAAAACTTTTAGGAGAAGATTCCGAATGTCAATGAGTTTGTTCTTCCGCATTGCTCTTGCCATCGAAGAACACCACTCGTTCTTTCAACAAAAAAGAAATGCAGCTCGTCAACAAGGTCACAACAGTTTGAAAAAAGTTTGTGGTGCCGAGAGAATGCTTGCATATGGATGTCCAGCTGATTCTGTTGATGATTGGATTGGAGTGGCAGAGAGTACTTGCCAGTTTGAAAAAAAAGTGCTATCTTCGTTGAGATATTTGGAGAAGAATATCTTCGAGCTCCAAACGAAGAGGACACGGCAAGATTTCTTGAGATGGGTGTGTCAAAAGGCTTTCCAGGAATGCTTGGAGGTATCGATTGCATGCATTGGAAGTGGGAGCTTTGCCCTACGACGTTGCATGGACAATTCAAAGGAAAGGGTAGAGCCGCAATTATAATTCTAGAAGATGTGACATCAAATGGCATGTGGATTTGGATTGCTAGGATCTAACAACAGTCTAAATGTTCTGCAAAGATCTCATCGATTTTCAAGGTTTTCTGTTGGAGAGGCACTCTAGTGAATTTTGAAATCAATGGGCGTCAATACAACATGGGCTACAATCTCGCTGATGACATATATTTGGAATTGTTAGCTTTTGTGAAGACAATATCCAACCATGGAGGTAACAAGAATACTTGCTTTCCTAGGAGACAAGAAGCATGTAGAAATGATGTTGAGCGGGCATTTGGGGTTCTCCAAGCTCGGTTGCCATTGTTTGTGGTCCTACACACTTTTGGCATCAAAAGGACTTGTGGTGTATTATGATCACGTGCGTGATATGGCATAACATGATGATATAGGATGAGAGGGAACAACTTCATGCCTATCGCTATGAGAATGAGGGGAACAAAATTTACATGCCACCAGTTTAGCCACACAGGGATGAACGACGATTGTAGAAATTTCTCAAAATGCATCGACGCATAGAAGCCCGTGCCGGTTCTCACCAACTCAGGCATGATCTAGCTAGTTGAGCATTTGTGGACACTTCATGGCCAATAAATTTTGCACTATGTTTTATTTGCAATGTTTTTGACCATTGATTATGTTTAATCGGACTTGAATGCCATACCATTTTGAAACTATTATCAAGTATGTGACTTGTATGTATCATTGTTTGAATTATTATGATGATATTAGACATATGCATATGTCATTTCTAATTATGTTTAATAAAAAAGGAGAATTAGGCTTTTAGGGGAAGAAATTTACATGATCTGACAAAAGTTGCTATGAAGGAACTTCCCCTAAAATCTGTAAAAGCTATTTTACAAGGAGTTTTTTTTAGGGAAACTGTTAGAGTCACCCTTAGCAATTGTTCATTGTGTGGCTAAATATTAGTGATATTTTGTTTAATAAAAATTATCCCCCTTTTACTCTTTTGTGGATTAGGATCACGTGGTAAAGGCACCGTGCAACATTCCTAGTAAGTTGGTTGATCCTACATGTTTGAACTTTTTTTGTTTTAAATATACCACCAATGGTGAGTTTGCGCCCTTACTCACAGGGTTAGGGTAACTCCAACGTGGATCACCAAATGGACGACATCAAATATCCACGCACACATCTAACCGTGTTCAAGATTGATGGGCGGGGCATCGACCATACAGCCGTGGACACCAAATATCTGGTCCATTAGAAACGGAGCTCTCACAGACATAGATGAAACTGAAATGAAACATACGTAATTTAAACAACGATAGATACATTATAACTAAACAGACGAATTAAATAAGTTCAACCTAAAATCAAACTAATCATAACTAATACTGTAACGCCCACGATGCGGCTATATCTCCCACGTGTCGAAGCACGACTTAGAGGCATAGCCGCATTGTAAGCAATGTCGCAAGAGGGGTAATCTTTACACATCCCATGTACTGAATAAGGAAAGAGATACATAGTTGGCTTACAATCGCCACTTCACACAATACATGAGTAAAGCATTACAACATCCAGATACAATCAAGGTCCGACTACGGAACCAAAATAAAAGAAGACCACCCCTAATGCTACAGATCCCCGATCGCCCCAACTGGGCTCCACTACTAATCAACTGGAAACGAAACAATATAACGAACACGGACTTCATCGAGCTCCTCCTTGAGCTTGGTTGCGTCACCTGCACGATATCATCGGCACCTGCAAGCTGGTTTGGAAGTAATCTGTGAGTCACGGGGACTCAGCAATCTCACACCCTCGCGATCAAGACTATTTAAGCTTATGGGTAGGGAAAAGGTATGAGGTGGAGCTGCAGCAAGCACTAGCATATATGGTGGCTAACATATGCAAAAGAGAGCGAGAAGAGAAGGCAAAGCACGATTGAGAATCTATGATCAAGAAGTGATCCAAATCTACTTACGTTCAAGCATAACTCCAACACCGTGTTCACTTCCCGGACTCCGCCGAGAAGAGACCATCACGGCTACACACGTGGTTGATGCATTTTAATTAAGTTAGGTGTCAACTTTTCTACAACCAGACATTAACAAATTCCCATCTGCCCATAACCGCGGGCACGGCTTTCGAAAGTTCAAATCCCTGCAGGGGTGTCCCAACTTAGCCCATCACAAGCTCTCACGGTCAATGAAGGATGTTCCTTCTCCCAGGAAGACCCGATCAGGCTCGGAATCCCGGTTACAAGACATCTCGACAATGGTAAAACAAGACCAGCGAAGCCACCCGATGTGCCGACAATCCCGATAGGAGCTGCACATATCTCGTTCTCAGGGCAACACCGGATGAGACATCCTACGAGTAAAACCAACCCTCAAGTTTCCCCGAGGTGGCCCCGCATTCTACTCAGTTCGGACCAACACTTAGAGAAGCACTGGCCCGGGGGGGTGTTAAAATAAAGATGACCCTTGAGTCTGCAGAACCCAAGGGAAGGTGGTAGGTTGTTAGTGCAAATGGTAAAACCAAGGTTGGGCCTTGCTGGAGGAGTTTTATTCAAGGCGAACTGTCAAGGGGTTCCCATTATAACCCGACCGTGTAAGGAACACAAAATCAAGGAACATAACACCGGTATGACGGAAACTAGGGCGGCAAGAGTGGAACAAAACACTAGGCATAAGGCCGAGCCTTCCACCCTTTACCAAGTATATAGATGCCTTAATTAAATAAGAGATATTGTGATATCCCAAAAAATATCCATGTTCCAACAAGGAACAAACTCCAATCTTCACCTGCAACTAGCAACGCTATAAGAGGGGCTGAGCAAAGCGGTAACATAGCCAAACAACGGTTTGCTAGGACAAGGCGGGTTAGAGGCTTGGCTTAGCAATATGAGAGGCATGATATAGCAAGTGGTAGGTATCGCAACATAGGCATAGCAAAAGAGCGAGCAACTAGCAAGCAAAGATAGAAGTGATTTCGAGGGTATGGTCATCTTGCCTGCAAAGTTCTCCGAGAAGACGAAAGCTTGATCCTCGAAAACGTACTCAACGGGTTCCTCAAACACAAACTCGTCTCCCGGCTCTACCCAAAGTAAGAACACAAGAAAAGGGAACAACAATCAACCACGGTGCAATGCGCAAGCAACATGATGCAACACATGACATGATATGCGGGATGTGATATGCAATGCATATGCATGCTTTGGAAAGGAAAGATTGAACCTGGCCTCAACTTGGAAAACCAATAGTGCCGCTGGAAAGATGAGTTGATTTCAGTCGAAATCGATATAAAGATCACCGGAATCGGATGCACGGTTTGGAAAATGGCAAGCAAAACAAATATGACACAAAGCTGCGATTAACAACACGAGGCCATCTAAATGCATCAAGAACAACAAGCTACTGCACTCAAACATAACAACAAAATGCATGGCAGTGATCCACTCAAGATGCTTGACAAAAGATGAACACTGAGCTATGGCTAATTCACTCAATAGCAGGTTCAAACAAGCATGGCAAAAGTGCAAAAGGTATCAGGTTATAGACTTAGTGAAATAAACAACATGCCAGGAATTAACATCAGGAAGCAATGTTTAGAGCAAGATAACAACATGCTACAGGAACATATCATGGCAAAGAAAGGCATGGAATGGAAGTACTCAAAGCATACAACAAAAGTCCCTTACTGACCATAAGCCAAAAGGGATCAGAAAATACAATGGCAACCATGTGAACATAGCAATTATCATTAATAGATTCAGACTTAGAAGAAAACTGGAACATGGCAAAACAGATATCAAGTAGGCATGTTTGCGAGCTCGATGCACTCACCACAAGGCATTACATGACAAACTAAGCATACACCCAGCAAGTAGACATGGCATAGAAGCTAAACATGTCAAGAACAACAACATAGCATGCATGGATCAACTACAACAACCTCGGCAAAAAGCTAAACACGTAAACATTCTGCCAGGAACATTTTATAGCAAAAGTAGAGCTCGATTGACTCAAGCTAGGGTGCTCCATAAATGCAAACAAAGACATGGATTGATAGAGCACTACAATATCTACAAAACATCCTTACTGATCATGCTCAAAAGAGGCATGGATCACTCTATACCAACATGAATACATGGCATAAAAATAACAGCAGGAAAATGACTTAGTGAAATTCTAAGTCCCTGAAATCAGCAACATCACGAGAGCTACTTTGCATGCTTGTGCTAGTCACCACAAAGATCACAAAAATACATGGCATACACCCCTGTAAAGATGGCATGGCATACTTCAAAACACATGTAGGACTCAAGATCATAGGAGGCACACATTAATCATGGCAAAGATGACAAATGTCCAATTACTGATATGGATCTGAAACTAATATAAACTAGCACTCTTGCAACAGCATTTAGGGCATCAAGATAAACTCAAATGAACATGATGCAATGAGATGAAATGAAGTACTCATCGAGACGAACAATTCGATATGCTACACGCCCAAAACGGAGCCACGGGTGCAAAGTTATGATGTGATGAAGAAAGCTAAAAATGCTGGGGACTTGGTGGAATTTTACCCTCCGGAAACTGGATGGTGTGGTTCCGGATCGCGTTTGGTTCACTGGGTGCTGGACGAGGTAGATCTGGAACGGGCGTGGACGAAGGGATCCCGGTCGGAGGTTGAAGAAGGTCAAGCCGCACGGCGGCACTCGGGCTCCGGGGACGAGGGGAGATGGCGGGGAGGCACAGATCCGGGAGCGGGGACTCCATTCCCGGCGACGAGGATGCTTGGGGCGGCCCAGGTACGGAGATCCCTGACGGCCATGGAGGGGCGGCTCCCTGGGAAGCAACAAAGAGAGAGGGAGCTCGGGATGAGAGAAAGAGAGAGCAAGGCAAAACGAGAGATGGCGTGCGGGCGGCGACGTGACCTGAGGACGGCGGTGGCGGAGGAGCGGTCCGGCGAGGTGCGGGGCGAAGCGGGAGGAGCACCGGGGAGCGGGCGGCGCTCGGGCAAGCACGGGCTGCTCGGGGCGCGAGGCAGACGGGCGGCGGCGCGACGATATGGGCCCCGCGGGCCCGATCCGGGCCGCGCGGCCCGGCGGCGGGGCTGGAGGAGAGAGAGGTCAGCGGCGGTGACATGTCGCGCCCGGATTCGTCCGGCGCGACGGCTGGACCCGTCCGGTCCGGGACGGACATGTCCGGCGGCGCGAGGAAGAGGGAGGCTAGGGTTTCGTCCGCGAATTTTCGGGGAGAGCCACATATATATAGGTAGAGGGAGTTAGGAGACTCCAAATGAGGAGCGGTTTTCGGCCACGCGATCGTGATCGAACGACCGAGATGATAGAGGGGGTTTAGGTGGGTTTTTGGGCCACTTTGGAGGGGTGTTGGGCTGCAACACACACGAAGCCTTTACGGTCCCTCGGTTAACCGTTGGAGTATCAAACAAAGTCCAAATGGCACGAAACTTGACAGGCGGTCTACCGGTAGTAAACCAAGGCCGCATGACAAGTCTCGGTCCAATCCGAGAACGTTTAACACCCACACACGAAAAAGAGGCAAAAGGGGACACCGGATGACATAGGGGCGCCGGAATGCAAAACGGACAACGGGAAAAATGCTCGGATGCATGAGACGAATATGTATGCAAATGCGATGCACATGATGACATGATATGAAATGCATGACACGCAAGCAAATGACAAGGCAACAACAGCGAATAACTGGAAGACACCTGGCACATCGGTCTCGGGGCGTTACAACACTCCACCACTACGAGTGGATCTCGTCCCGAGATCTAGAATGGCACCGGAGGGAAAAACGGAAGAGAAATAGAAGAGGTAAAACTAGTTTCTTCTTTGACAAACGAGTGAAACCAAAGAACCTTGAGAAGTTAAGCCATTTGAGAAAAGAATACAACGGAGATGAATGTAGTTGAAAACACTCTGTTAGAAAAGAGGAACAAGGAAGAACAATTTCGGGCAGCACTCCGGTTGAAAAGTGATATCAGACTTGATAAGATGAAAAGAACTTGAGCAGAGGGCACAACACTCCGGTTAAATGGATAAACATGAAAAGAACATGATTCTCACCATTCGAGATGATGATTGAAAAGAGAAACATCACAAAGCCTCCGGGAGAAAGAATAGAAGATAGATAATTGAAATAAAAGAATGGAGAAAAAAATGCCAACTTCTGCCACAATTGAGCTTGAAAAGGCATCCTTAGGAGAAGGGTCGAACGGAGTTGTTGGAAAAACCAGCAACGAAAGGATTAAGCTTGAAGTGGGCTTATGGAAAACATCTCAAAAACTGAGGTGAAATTCTGCCACTAACGGAAACGATAGATTGGATTGACATGAACAAGGAGACGAGAAACTTATTCACCGGGAGGATAAATGAAGAACTTGGATCATATATGAGCACCATAAATAGCAACAATCCTTAGGGATGGCTTTAGGTGAAACATGACACAAGATAACTCCAACGAAGAGGTTGATTGGATTGAAAAGATGTCTTGAACGCAGAGAAAATGATGGATTTAGATATGTCACTTTTGAAAACATGTGAATCATAAAGCACGAAGGGAAATTATCAACAATGACATAACACCACCTCAAAAGATAAGAGAGAACAAAAGCACTCCGGATTACAAAATGAAGAAAAAACTTGAGCTCCTCTGAAAAGAACCTTGATGAAGGCTTCGAGAAGGAATTAAATCCTTGATGAACCAACATGTAAAACCTCCATGAAGAACTCCGGTAACAAAAGGATGATCAAACGAAAGGAAAGAGAAGTTGAAAACATAAGGTGAAGACTTGCAATGATTTAGATGGAGCCTCGTGGCAAGATAAAGCATAAGACCTGGAACTCCGGAAAAAGAAAGATGAAACAAATGAAACTGAGAATTTGATGAGCCTCCCGGAATAAGGAATTAATCACTTGGATGAACACAAGAATAAGAATTATGTTATGCGTATCCTTCATCAATTAAATTGATGACAAACAATGGATTTGGCACACTACTTATTCTCGTAGAAAAGATTAAGAGAGATATAGAGCAACCTTGAGAAGGTCTTCAACGATCCACCGGTAGAATTTGGAAAGCATGAATGAATAAATTGATATGATAACAAAGGAAGAAGAGTCTTGGGAGAACCACCGTAAGAATTGAAAATGAACGAAGAAAAGATAAAGAAACACTGAGAAGAATTAGCAAATGAACGAAAATGCTTGCTAGGATTTAGATACAAATGAACGAAGAGATCCCGAGTTGATTAGAGGATATCTGGACAATGCACCGGTAAGATTTGGAGAGCAATAGCTGAAAGCTGAGGATGAATAAACCTGAAATGGTTGCCTTGGGAGAATCAAACTGAAAAGACTCCTAAATTACTTCAGATGGGTGAAAAGAATTCTCATAATCAAAACAATTATGAGAGGATGGCAACAAGCTAGAATCACGAATCTTGAAAACTCTTCTTCGGTCTTCAAATGCAGAGAATGACGATAAGAAAGACCACCAAATTGTTGAGATACTTCGGAATGACGAATAGAAAGGTTGAGCCAACTGTGAAAAGAATTTGGAAGATCTTGGAGAAACCATCTGACTGATGAAGAATCATTCTTACATCAAACTCCGAAAAGAATTTGAGGATAGCTCCGGGAAAATAAGAAGAGTCAGGTAAGATCCTGGACAAAGACCTGTGGGTTAGGGCCCACTCAAGAGAAACACCGTTGAAATGATTACTTGAAAAGGAGATAGCACCGGTTGAATTAAATGGCTTGAATAAGATAAGACCTCGAAATAGGTTGAACGGATCTTGGATGACAAGACGAGCCTTCTGAGATATCTTCAGCACTCTGGAACAGTAGAATAGCGAGAAGTGGATGATTATGAGGTGCAACGGCATGGGAAAGCATTTGAAATGAGGAAAAGGGATATGATCAACACCAAAAGCTTGAATTGAATCCACCGGAGAAGATAAAAGAAATGAAGAATGATGAACTTGAAGCTCCGATAGCATCTTCTTGAGAATCACCGGATAATTACATTGACAGAAAGAATGGAGAGGCTTCCCATCAATAAAAGGATACTTTAATAAGAAATCTGAGTCCTTGAAGAAACAAAGGGAGGGAGGGCGGGAAAAACAAAGGTAACTTGGGACGGATGAAGCAAACACCGTTGCAAAGAATTGAGAATTGATCTCACGAATGTAGGAATGATCGGATCCACTTGAAGAGATACACACTGGTTGAAAAGGATTGACATGACAATCTCGATGATCGAGAAGGATTAGTATTCACATAGGAACATGAGAACACCGCTTAGGAAAGGTATGGAATCAACACTTGACTTCGAAGCAACTCAACTACCACAACTCAAAAATAAAAACAAACGATTGGCTTGCAAAATAAACCGGAACAAACATATGATAGAGATTTCGTCCGAAGTTTTCGTGGTGGGTCCTACACGGGCTCGATCGTACAACAACATCATGTACAAGGCAGTGCACATGACATACGAAGCATCCCCGAGTCAGCATAGCCAAGGACTCTTTAAGACACAACGGGACCACTGTAAAACCAACCGTGGATAGGCGGACCACTAGACGTCGAACCCCAATTTCATATCATACATCTGTCGGAAAGATATCCTAGGAGCTACTTGAATTCCCACTTATAAACTCCCGAACCTTTCCGGTTACGCAATCAGGTGTTGGGGATACACGGGAAGCATAATATCTCACCCAAAACTAGCAAATCCTACATCCAGCTGTATCCATCCTTCAACACATAACCAAGAAACCTTCGGAAATCATTTACCTCAACCTTCCAAAAGCATCCATTATACGAGTTATGGCGATACTCCCGAACTCCTGCCCCAGTACCGGGTGGCATCGAGGTTATCTCACTGATACGTCTCCGTCGTATCTACTTTCCCAAACACTTTTGCCCTTGTTTTGGACTCTAACTTGTATGATTTGAATGGAACTAACCCGGACTGACGCTGTTTTCAGCAGAATTACCATGGTGTTGTTTTATGTGCAGAAAACAAATATTCTCGGAATGACCTGAAACTCCACGGAACATCTTAGAAAAAACAATCAAAAATCCTCGCCAAAGATGAAGACCAGGGGGCCCACACCCTTCTCACGAGGGTGGGGGGCGCGCCCCCCTAGGGCATGCCCCCTACCTCGTGGGCCCCCTGTTGCGTCTCCGACTCCAACTCCACCTCCATATATTGAGTTTCGATGAGAAAAAAATCAGAGAGAAGAAATCATCACGTTTTACGATACGGAGCCGCCGCCAAGACCTAAAACCTCTCGGGAGGGCTGATCTGGAGTCCGTTCGGGGCTCCGGAGAGGGGGATTCGTCGCTGTCATCATCATCAACCATCCTCCATCACCAATTTCATGATGCTCACTGCCGTGCGTGAGTAATTCCATCGTAGGCTTGCTAGACGGTGATGGGTTGGATGAGATTTATCATGTAATCGAGTTAGTTTTGTTAGGGTTTGATCCCTAGTATCCATTATGTTTTGAGATTGATGTTGCTATGACTTTGCTATGCTTAATGCTTGTCACTAGGGCCCGAGTGCCATGATTTCAGATTTGAACCTATTATGTTTTCATGAATATATGTGAGTTCTTGATCCTATCTTGCAAGTCTATAGTCACCTACTATGTGTTATGATCCAGCAACCCCGAAGTGACAATAATCGGGACCACTCCCGGTGATGACCATAGTTTGAGGAGTTCATGTATTCACTATGTGCTAATGCTTTGTTCCGGTTCTCTATTAAAAGGAGACCTTAATATCCCTTAGTTTCCAATAGGACCCCGCTGCCACGGGAGGGTAGGACAAAAGATGTCATGCAAGTTCTTTTCCATAAGCATGTATGACTATATACGGAATGCATGCCTACATTACATTGATGAATTGGAGGTAGTTCTTTGTCACCCTATGTTATGACTGTTACATGATGAACCGCATCTGGCATAATTATCCATCACTGATCCGGTGCCTATGAGTTTTCCATATACTGGTTCTCGCTTATTTACTTTCCCGCTGCTACTATTACAATCACTACAAAATACCAAAAACATTACTTTTGCTGTCTTTACTTTTGTTGCTGCTACCACCACTATCATATTACTTTGCTACTAAACACTTTCCTGCAGATACTAAGTTTCCAGGTGTGGTAGAATTGACAACTCAGCTGCTAATACTTGAGAATATTCTTTGGCTCCCCTTGTGTCGAATCAATAAATTTGGGTTGAATACTCTACCCTCGAAAGCTGTTGCGATCCCCTATACTTGTGGGTTATCAAGACTAATTTCTGGTGCCACTGCCGGGGAGCGTAGCTATATTCTTTGAGTCACTTGAGATTTATATCTGCTGGACACTATGAAGAACTTGAGAGATCCAAAAACCAAGATCTATCCCTGAACTACGAGGGGAGGTAAGGAACTGCCATCTAGCTCTGCACTTGATTCACCTTCTGTTATGAGTAAGTTTGCGACACCTACACCTGCTTCTGCTATTCGTTCTGATATGTCGCATGTTATTGATGATGCCACTTCTACTATGCATGATACTTATGATGAAACTGCTTCTATGCCTGATACTACTGTGCCCCTTAGTGATTCTCTTGATGAACAAATTGCTAGGGCTAGAGAAAAAGAAATTATTGAATCTGAATACGATGATGATAGTGATGATGAGAATATGCCTGTTATTCCTGAGGGTTATCTTTTTGATATGGAATCTTCTGCCGCCATTTCTGCTTGCAAAGATAGATATGAGCTTAAGAGGTTATTAATTAAATGGAACAAAGAATCACTTAGAGATAGAATGAAAACCGACCCTGCTTTTGCTACTTCACCTATATGTGTTCCTGATAAAGATTACGAATTCTCTGTTGATCCTGATATAATTACTTTGGTTGAATCTGATCCGTTTTATGGCTATGAATCTGAAACTGTTGTGGCACATCTTACTAAGTTAAATGATATAGCTGCCCTATTTACTAATGATGAGAGATCGTGTTACTTTTATATACTCAAAATATTTCCGTTCTCATTTAAAGGGTGATGCTAAGATATGGTTTAATTCTCTTGATCCTGGTTGTGTGCATAGTCCCCAGGATATGATTTATTACTTCTCTGCTAAATATTTCCCTGCTCATAAGAAACAAGCTGCTTTGAGGGAAATATACAACTTCGTGCAAATTAAAGAAGAGAGTCTCCCACAAGCTTGGGGGAGGCTTCTCAAGTTACTTAATGTTTTGCCTGATCATCCTCTTAAGAAACCTGGAATACTTGATATCTTTTATAATGGACTAACCGATGCTTCCAGAGATTACCTGGATAGTTGTGCTGGTTCTCTTTTCAGGGAAAGAACACCGGATGAAGCTGAAATTCTATTGAATAATATGTTGACAAATGAAAATAATTGGGCACCTCCTGAGCCAGCTCCTGCTCCAATTACTGAGCCTATTCCTAAACCAACTCCGAAGAAGAGAGGTGTTCTATTTCTCAGTCCCAAAGATATGCAAGAGGCAAAGAAATCTATGAAAGAAAAAGGTATTAAAGCTGAAGACGTTACGAATTTACCTCCTATTGAAGAAATACATGGTCTTAATATATCGCCTGTTGAAGAAACATATGATCTTAATTCTTTATTTACTGAAGAACCTCCTGATCCTGATATCCCGACACAGGTAGTAAAGGTAAATTCTCTCTATAGATATGATAAAGCTGAAGTCCCTCCTACTAAAATTGCTAGTCAGTGCTTGGATGAGTTTGATAACTTTATGTTTAAGCAAGATGACTTCAATGCTTATTTTGGTAAACAATTAAAAGAAAATGCTTATATGATTAGATGCTTGGGTGATTATATGGCTAATATTAAAGGTGAACTTAAACTTGTTAGCAAACATGCTTCTATGGTTACCACTCAAGTAGAACAAGTACTTAAGGCTCAAAAAGAAGTTCTTGATGAAATGAATAGTAAGAAAAATGATTATGCTATTAGAGTGGCTACTAGAACTGGTAGAATGACTCGGGAACCTTTGTATCCTGAAGGCCACCCTAAGAGAATCGAGCAAGATTCTCAAAGAAATAATATTGATGTTCCTAGTTCTTCTAAAAAGAAGAAGAAGAAAAATGATAGAACTGTGCAAACTTCTAGTGAACCTATTGCTGAACCACCTGATAATCCAAATGATATATCTATGTATGATGCTGAAACACAATCTGGTAATGAACATGAACCTAGTAAAAATATTAATGATGACATTCATGACGATGCTCAACCTAGTAATGATAATGATGTAGAAATTGAACCTGCTGTTGATCTTGATAACCCACAATCAAAGAATCAACGTTATGATAAAAGAGACTTTGTTGCTAGGAAACATGGTAAAGAAAGGGAACCTTGGGTTCAGAAACCCATGCCTTTTCCTCCGAAACCATCCAAGAAAAAGGATGACGAGGATTTTGAGCGCTTTGCTGAAATGATTAGGCCTATCTTTTTGCATATGAGATTAACTGATGTGCTCAAAACAAATCCTTATGCTAAATATATGAAGGATATCATTACTAATAAAAGAAAGATAACGGAAGCTGAGATTTCTACCATGCTTGCTAATTATACTTTTAAGGGTGGAATACCAAAGAAACTTGGAGACCCCGGAGTACCTACTATACCTTGCTCCATTAAAAGAAATTATATTAAAACTGCTTTATGTGATCTTGGAGCCGGTGTTAGCGTTATGCCTCTCTCTTTATATCGTAGACTTGACTTGAATAAGCTGACCCCTACTGAAATATCTTTGCAAATGGCTGATAAATCAACTGCTATACCTGTCGTATCTGTGAGGATGTGCCTGTTGTGATTGCAAACGTTACTATTTTAACGGACTTTGTTATTCTTGATATTCCCGAGGATGGTAGTATGTTTATTATTCTTGGAAGACCTTTTCTTAATACTGCAGGGGCTGTTATTGATTGCAACAAAGGCAATGTCACTTTTCATGTTAATGGTAATGAGCATACGGTACACTTTCCGAGGAAACAACCTCAAGTTCATAGTATCAACTCTATTGGAAAAATTCCATCCATTATATTTGGAGGTTTTGAATTTCCTCTTCCTACTGTCAAGAAGAAATATGATATTCTTATTATTGGGGATGTGCATATCCCCGTTGAGGTAACTTAGTGTTATTCGAAATTTCTCCGGTTTCATGATTATCGGAATGGGTTTGTTAACAAGACTTGATCAACCTTGTTAGTGGATTCTTTTTGATGAGCATGAGATGGATGAAACTAGAAGCACAACCTTCTGTACCCCACTTTTACTTTCTATTATTTATATTAAATAAAGTAAAAATAGTATTTTCTGTCTGTTTCCTGACTTATCTGTGCAATATAAAAATATCCCGAAAATAAAAGTCCTCAGAATGCCATGCCAATTTAATATGATTTTTTCGGGAATATTTGAGGATTTACTGTGCAAAAATTACCGCGGGAGGAGCTGCCACCTGGTCACGAGGGTGGTGGGCGCCCCCCCTATAGGGCGCGCCCCTGCCTCGTGGGCCCACGGTGGCCCTCCTCCACTTATCCCAACACCCATCTTCTTCCTCTATCTCACACAAACCCGAAAAACCAACTCAAGCACGAGTTCCAGCCACTTTTGCTGCGATTTTCGATCTCCTTGCTCAAAGCACCTCTCGCAAAACTGCTTGGGGAGATTGTTCCTTGGTATGTGACTCCTCCATTGGTCCAATTAGTTTTTGTTCTAGTGCTTTATTCTTTGCAAATTTGTGCTGCATAGGTGACCATGTTCTTGAGCTTGCATGTCAAATTTATATGGTTCTAAGTAGTTCTAATGCTTGATATAGGCTCTAGGCACTTGTAGGAGTAGTTGCTATCAGTTTTATTGAAGTTGGTTCACTTTTGTTTGAAGTTACTAAAAATTTCAGATTGTTTCAGAAAAATAATGAGGAGATTTTTGAGGGGCTCGTCGAGTCAAAGCTCGAAGGAAAAGGCACTGAAGCCTAAGTATAATTTGCCGCGCACCGCGGAGATTCGGGCGTGTGAATGGCCTTCTGAAGATTTCTTGAGAGCAGCCGGCATCTATAAAGATTTTCATGAATTGGCTCACAATGCAGGCCTCACTGCTTTCCTCCATGACCAATGCGATCAGTATCTCTTACTCACAAATACCTTTGTGCAAAACTTTCATTTTCATTCTAGGAACTCACCACCTACGGTGGAGTTTCATTTATATGATGAGCATAAGGAGATGTCACTTTATGATTTCTGTCGGATTTGTTTAGTCCCTTTTGAGGGCAAGACAGAAGAACCACATCATGATGATGTGGCTGGGTTTATTGATAATATCACTGTAGGAGAAACCAGGAAGGTTTCCGACGCACGAATCACTAGCATACATTTTCCTGTTTTGCGTTACTTTGCATTATTTGCTAGTCGTTGTTTAATTAGATGCGGAAATTCTGGAAACCTTAGTATCCCTGATTTAATTATTCTGCTCCAAGGTTTATACAGTGATAACACTTTTAGTTTGGGCGGTATTATTGCTAGACGGTTAAATATGAACCGTACTAAGGGCCCCATCTTTGGAGGCATCTATGCCACACACCTAGCCGCACATTTTAACATACCTATTAGGCATGCTGAGAAGGAAGAAAAGGTGTTGCCCCGTGTTTATCTAGATCATAAAAGTATGGTGGCACATGATTTTATTGTTAAAAATAGGGCAGGGGAGCTTAAATATCAATTTTCCTTTAATAAACATCATCCTGAGACTATTACCTTGCCTGCTCCTTCTTTGTTTGATTTGACTGCAGGCACGTACCTTGTTCCGTTGACGGCTATTCACGCCTACCGGAACCCTGCACCAGTCGAGGAGCCAGAACAGGAACCACAAGATGAGCCTCCACGACAATCTGTTTATTCTTGGGATCCAGAGATGACTGTCAGCCAGTGGCAGTCAGAGTCTTCTTCTTCATCACAGTATGATCCCAACTATTCTTCCTCATCACAGTACGACCCCAACAACTATTATTATGGATATCCGCCAGGCCAGCCGTGGCCATAGACCAACTTAGGCCAAAAGCCTAAGCCTGGGGGAGTACGTATTTTTCACCGACATTACATTTATGTTCACACACACTCATTGCTAGATGTCGGTGCTCATACTTTTTTATTGTAATATCCATGCTAGTTTATTTTCCTTTTCCTGCTTTCTTCTTGTGTGTTTGTTAAACCTTAAGAAAAACCAAAAAAATTAGTAGTAGTTTATTTTTCTACTGTAGTAGTAATAATAAAAAAGAAAACCCAAAAATATTTCCCGTTCTTCTTCTGCTTGTTGGGAGCTTTCCCGTGTAAATAGTTTATTTCTTTTCTTTTATTTGGGGGTCGGTAGGAGAAGACCTTAATTAAATTGATGAAGTGGCTCTTATATGCATTATTGTTGATTTAACCAAGAGCCCATATTGCCTTGTCTTCTCCTGTTTATTGAATGCTCGCATATTCCAGCTTAGTCTAATGCACGTGCACTCTTATTATTATTCACACCGTTCGGTCGTGCAAGTGAAAGGCAATTATGATGATATATGATGGACTGACTGAGATGAGAAAAGCTGATATGAACTCGACCTGTTTTGTTTTTGTAAATATGATGAGTCCCTCGTTCTTGATTCAGCTTATTATGAATAAACATGTTTGCAATAACAATTAGAGATCATAGTTGCTTGTGCCATGCTTGATTACCTATGAGTTATAATGGTTTACCTTGTGTTCCAACATGCTATTGAGATGATTATGATGTGGTATGTGAAGGAAATATGCCCTAGAGGCAATAATACATAGACAAACATAGTGTCACTAGTATGCCTCTACTTGACTAGCTCGTTGATCAAAGATGGTTATGTTTCCTAACCATAGACATGAGTTGTCATTTGATTAACGGGATCACATCATTAGGAGAATGATGTGATTGACTTGACCCAGTCCGTTAGCATAGCACTTGATCATTTAGTTTGTTGCTATTGCTTTCTTCATGACTTATACATGTTCCTATGACTATGAGATTATGCAACTCCCGTTTACCGGAGGAACACTTTGTGTGCCACCAAACGTCACAACGTAACTGGGTGATTATAAAGGTGCTCTACAGGTGTCTCCGAAGGTACTTGTTGGGTTGGCGTATTTCGAGATTAGGATTTTTCACTCCGATTGTCAGAGAGGTATCTCTGGGCCCTCTCGGTAATGCACATCACATAAGCCTTGCAAGCACTGCAACTAATAAGTTAGTTGCAGGATGATGTATTACGGAACGAGTACAGAGACTTGCTGGTAACGAGATTGAACTAGGTATTGAGATACCGACGATCAAATCTCGGGCAAGTAACATACCGATGACAAAGGGAACAACGTATGTTGTTATGCGGTCTGACCGATAAAAGATCTTCGTAGAATATGTTGGGAGCCAATATGAGCATCCAGGTTCCGCTATTGGTTATTGACCGGAGATGTGTCTCGGTCATGTCTACATTGTTCTCGAACCCGTAGGGTCCGCACGCTTAACGTTACGATGACAGTTTCATTATGAGTTTATATATTTTGATGTACCGAAGGTTGTTTGGAGTCCCGGATATGATCACGGACATGACGAGGAGTCTCGAAATGGTTGAGACATAAAGATCGATATATTGGACGGCTATATTCAGACACCGGAAGTGTTTCGGGTGATTTCGGAGAAAACCAGAGTGCCGGAAGGGTTACCGGAACCCCCCGGGGAAGTATTGGGCCTTAGTGGGCCTGAGGGGAGAGAGAGGGCAGCAGCCCAGGAGGTGGCGTGCCCCTCCCATGGGGAGTCCGAATTGGACTAGGGGAGGGGGCGCGGCCCCTCTTTTCCTCTCCCTCTCCCTCTCTTTCCTTCCCCCTCCCCTCTTCCTAGTTGGACTAGGAAAGGCGAGTCCTACTCCTACTAGGAGGAGGACTCCCCCCTCCTTGGCGCGCCTCAAGGGCCGGCCGGCCTCCCCCTTGCTCCTTTATATACAGGGGCAGGGGGGCACCTCTAGACACACAAGTTGATCTTCGTGATCGTTCTCTTAGCCGTGTGCGGTGCCCCCCTCCACCATAATCCTCGATAATATTGTAGCGGTGCTTAGGCGAAGCCCTGCGACGGTAGAACATCAAGATCGTCACCATGCTGTCGTGCTGACGGAACTCTTCCCCGACACTTTGCTGGATCGGAGTCCGAGGATCGTCATCGAGCTGAACGTGTGCTAGAACTCGGAGGTGCCGTAGTTTCGGTGCTTGATTGGTCAGGCCGTGAAGACGTACGACTACATCAACCGTGTTGTGCTAACACTTCTGCTTCCGGTCTACGAGGGTACGTAGACAACACTCTCCTCTCTTGTTGCTATGCATCACCATAATCTTGCGTGTGCGTAGGAATTTTTTTGAAATTACTACATTCCCCAACAGTGGCATCCGAGCCTAGGTTTTATGTGTTGATGTTGTGCATGAGTAGAACACAAGTGAGTTGTGGGCGATATAAGTCATATTGCTTACCAGCATGTCATACTTTGGTTCAGCAGTATTGTTGGATGAAGCGGCCCGGACCGACATTACGCGTACGCTTACGCGAGACTGGTTCTACCGACGTGCTTTGCACACGGGTGGCTAGCGGGTGTCAGTTTCTCCAACTTTAGTTGAACCAAGTGTGGCTACGCCCGGTCCTTGCGAAGGTTAAAACAGCACCAACGTGACAAACTATCGTTGTGGTTTTGATGCGTAGGTAAGAACGGTTCTTGCTAAGCCCATAGCAGCCACGTAAAACTTGCAACAACAAAGTAGAGGACGTCTAACTTGTTTTTGTAGGGCATGTTGTGATGTGATATGGTCAAGACATGATGCTAAATTTTATTGTATGAGATGATCATGTTTTGTAACCGAGTTATCGGCAACTGGCAGGAGCCATATGGTTGTCGCTTTATTGTATGCAATGCAATTGTGTTGTAATGCTTTACTTTATCACTAAGCGGTAGCAATAGTCGTGGAAGCATAATATTGGCGAGACGACAATGATGCTACAATGGTGATCTAGGTGTCGCGCCAGTGAAGGTGATCATGACGGTGCTTCGGAGATGGAGATCACAAGCACAAGATGATGATGGCCATATCATATCACTTATATTGATTGCATGTGATGTTTATCTTTTATGCATCTTATCTTGCTTTGTTTGACGGTAGCATTATAAGATGATCTCTCACTAAATTTCAAGATAAAAGTGCTCTCCCTGAGTATGCACCATTGCCAAAGTTCGTCGTGCCCAAACACCACGTGATGATCGGGTGTGATAAGCTCTACGTCCATCTACAACGGGTGCAAGCCAGTTTTGCACACGCAGAATACTCAGGTTAAACTTGACGAGCCTAGCATATGCAGATATGGCCTCGGAACACTGAGATCGAAAGGTCGAGCGTGAATCATATAGTAGATATGATCAACATAATGATGTTCACCATTGAAAGCTATTCCATTTCACGTGATGATCGATTATGGTTTAGTTGATTTGGATCACGTGATCACTTAGATGATTAGAGGGATGTCTATCTAAGTGGGAGTTCTTAAGTAATATGATTAATTGAACTTTAATTTATCATGAACTTAGTCCTGGTACTATTAGCATATCTATGTTGTAGATCAATAGCTCGCGATGTTGCTCCCCATTTAATTTTTATATGTTCCTAGAGAAAACTAAGTTGAAAAATGTTAGTAGCAATGATGCGGATTGGATCCGTGATCTGAGGATTATCCTCATTGCTGCACAGAAGAATTATGTCCTTGATGCACCGCTAGGTGACAGACCTATTGCAGGAGCAGATGTAGACGTTCTGAACGTTTGGCTACCTCAATATGATGACTACTTGATAGTTTAGTGCACCATGCTTAACGGCTTAGAATCGGGACTTCAAAGGCGTTTTTAACGTCATGGAACATATGAGATGTTCCAGGAGTTTAAGTAAATATTTCAAGCAAATACCCGAGTTGAGAGATATGAAGTCTCCAACAAGTTCTATAGCTAAAAGATGGAGGAGAATAGCTCAAGCATTGAGCATGTGCTCAGATTGTCTGGGTACTACAATCGCTTGAATCAAGTGGAAGTTAATCTTCCAGATAAGATAGTGATTGATAGAATTCTCTAGTCACCATCACTAAGTTAGTAGAACTTCATGATGAACTATAGTATGCAAGGGATGACGAAAACAATTCCCAAGCTCTTCGTGATGCTGAAATCGACGAAGGTAGAAATCAAGAAAAGCATCAAGTGTTGATGGTTGACAAGACCACTAGTTTCAAGAAAAGGGCAAAGGGAAGAAGGGGAATGAGGGAGTCCTGGATTAGGGGGTGTCCGGATAGCCGGACTATACCTTCGGCCGGACTCCTGGACTATGAAGATACAAGATTGAAGACTTCGTCCCGTGTCCGGAAGGGACTTTCCTTAGCGTGGAAGGCAAGCTTGGCGATACGGATATGTAGATCTCCTACCATTGTAACCGACTCTGTGTAACCCTAGCCCTCTCCGGTGTCTATATAAACCGGAGGGTTTTAGTCCATAGGACGAACAACAATCATACCATAGGCTAGCTTCTAGGGTTTAGCCTCTCTGATCTCGTGGTAGATCTACTCTAGTACTACCCATATCATCAATATTAATCAAGCAGGACATAGGGTTTTACCTCCATCAAGAGGGCCCGAACTTGGGTAAAACATTGTGTCCCCTGCCTCTTGTTACCATCCGCCTAGACGCACAGTTCGGGACCCCCTACCCGAGATCCGCCGGTTTTGACACCGACATTGGTGCTTTCATTGAGAGTTCCTCTGTGTCGTCACTTTTAGGCCCGATGGCTCCTCCGATCATCAACGACGATGCGATCCAGGGTGAGACTTTTCTCCCCGGACAGATCTTCGTATTTGGCGGCTTTGCACTGCGGGCCAATTCGCTTGACCATCTAGAGCAGATCGAAAGCTACGCCCCTGGCCATCAGGTCAGATTTGGAAGTTTGAACTACACGGCCGACCTCCGCGGAGACTTGATCTTCAACGGGTTCGAGCCGCAGCCGAGCGCGCCGCACTGTCCCGATGGGCATGATCTAGCTCTGCCGCCGAATAGTGCCCTGGAGGCCGCACCCGCATCAGCCCGGACCCTTAATTTGGAGCCAACTATGCCAATCTAGGATGGGTGGTTGGACACCGCCTCGGGGGCTGCAATTTCTACGGCGATCGAGCCAAACACCAGCCCTATTCTCTGCGAAGCCCGTGAGTCCAAGGAGAAGGACTCCTCTCCAGACTCTGAGCCCTCCGCGCCCCTACCGATCGAACCCGATTGGGCGCCGATCATGGAGTTCACTGCCGCGGACATCTTTCAGCACTCGCCCTTCGGCGATATTCTGAATTCACTAAAGTCTCTCTCTTTATCAGGAGAGCCCTGGCTGGACTATGGTCAGCGAGGTTGGGATGCGAATGATGAAGAAATTCAAAGCCCACCCACCACCCACTTCGTAGCCACTGTCGATGATTTAACCGACATGCTCGACTTCGACTCCGAAGACATCGATGGTATGGACACCGATTCAGGAGACGATCAAGAACCAGCGCCTATAGGGCACTGGAAAGCCACCTCGTCGTATGATATATACATGGTGGACACCCCAAAAGAAGGCAATGGCGATGGAACAGCGACGGATGACCCCTCCAAGAAGCAGCCTAAGCGCCGGCGTCAGCGGCGCCGCTCTAAATCCCGCCAAAGCAAAAATGGTGATTCCGGCATGGGAGATAATAACACCTCGGACAGTGCCGAAGACAACCACCTCCAGCAAGAATCAGCACAGGAGGATGGAGAAGCCAGCCCTCATGAGAGAGCGGCAGACAGAGAGGTCGAGGACGATAATTATATGCCTCCCTCCGAAGACGAGGCAAGCCTCGACGACGACGAATTTGTCGTGTCGGAGGATCCCGTCGAACAAGAGCGTTTCAAACGCAGGCTTATGGCCACGGCGAGCAGCCTCAAGAAAAAATAGCAACAGCTTAGAGCTGATCAAGACTTGCTAGCCGACAGATGGACTGAAGTCCTTGCGGCCGAAGAGTATGAACTCGAACGCCCCTCCAAGAGCTACCCAAAGCGCAGGTTGCTACCCCGACTAGAGGAGGAAGCACCTAAACCTACATCACCAGCGCATGATGCGGCCAATCGGCCACCCCGTGGCCGCGACAGAGAAGCCTCTCGGCCCTCCACTCAAGCCGCACCCCGGCGCCGCTCAAAAAATACCAAGGCACGGGAAAATGCGCCAGACCTGCGAGATATATTGGAGGACAAGGCAAGGAAAACAAGATCGATCTATGGATCGCGTGGGCGCCCCACGGCACGAGACGGTAATCGTCACTCCGGATACAATCAATTCGGCCGGGCCGAACACAGTAGACAAAGCTCGTTTGAGCTGGGTCGTGATATAGCCCAATACAGAGGCGCCGCACACCCACTATGCTTCACAGATGAAGTAATGGATCATCAAATCCCTGAGGGTTTCAAACCCGTGAACATCGAATCATATGACAGCACAACAGATCCTGCAGTATGGATCGAGGACTATCTCCTTCATATCCACATGGCCCGCGGTGATGACCTACACGCCATCAAATACCTCCCACTCAAGCTTAAAGGACCAGCTCGGCATTGGCTTAACAGCTTGCCAGCAGAATCAATTGGTTGCTGGGAGGACCTGGAAGCCGCATTCCTCGACAATTTCCAGGGCACTTATGTGCGACCACCAGACGCCGATGACCTTAGCCACATAATTCAGCAGCCAGAGGAATCGGCCAGACAATTCTGGACACGGTTCCTAACCAAGAAAAATCAAATCGTCGACTGTCCGGACACAGAGGCCCTAGCAGCCTTCAAGCATAACATCCGCGACGAGTGGCTTGCACGGCACCTAGGACAGGAAAAGCCGAAATCTATGGCAGCCCTCACAACACTTATGACCCGCTTTTGCGCGGGAGAAGACAGCTGGCTAGCTCGCAGCAATAACATGACCAAGAGCCCTGGTAATTCGGATACCAAGGACAGCAGTGGCAGGTCGCGTCGCAACAAGCAAAAGCGCCGCATTAACGGCGACAATGCTGAGGATACGGCAGTTAATGCCGGATTCAGAGGCTCTAAACCCGGTCAGCGGAAAAAGCCATTCAAAAGAAATACTCCGAGCCCGTCCAGTTTGGACCGAATACTCGACCGCTCATGCTAGATACATGGCACCCCCGAAAAACCAGCCAATCACACCAACAAGGATTGTTGGGTGTTCAAGCAGGCAGGCAAGTTAAATGCCGAAAGCAGAGACAAGGGGTTGCATAGCGATGACGAGGAGGAGCCCCGGCCGCCGAACAACAGTGGACAGAAAGGTTTTCCCCCACAAGTGCGGACGGTGAACATGATATACGCAACCCACGTCCCCAAGAGGGAGCGGAAGCGTGCGCTAAGGGACGTATACGCAATGGAGCCAGTCGCCCCAAAGTTCAACCCATGGTCTTCCTGCCCGATCACTTTTGATCGAAGGGACCACCCCACTAGCACCCGTCATGGCGGATTCGCCGCATTGGTTCTGGACCCAATTATTGACGGATTTCACCTCACTAGAGTCCTTATGGACGGCGGCAGCAGCCTGAACCTGCTTTACCAGGATACAATGCGGAAAATGGGCATCGATCCCTCGAGGATCAAACCCACTAAAAGAACCTTTAAAGGCGTCATACCAGGTGTAGAGGCCAACTGTACAGGCTTAGTTACACTTGAAGTGGTCTTCGGATCTCCGGATAATTTCCGAAGCGAGGAGTTAATCTTCGACATAGTCCCGTTCCGCAGTGGCTATCACACACTGCTCAGGCGAACCGCATTTGCCAAGTTCAATGCAGTGCTGCACTACGCACACCTCAAGCTCAAGATGCCAGGCCCTTGAGGAGTCATCAGGTCAATGGAAACACCAAACGCTCTCTCCGAACGGAGGAGCATACGGCGGCTATCGCAGCGGAAGTACAAAGCAGCCTCTCAAGGCAATTCTCCAGTCCGGCCATTAAACGTCTGGACATCGTCAAGCGCGCCCAGAGTAACCTACAACAAGACCGCCGGGCACGTTCCGAGCAAGCATAGCAATGCGGCCCCAACCCCAGCCCTCGCGAACTTGCGAAACCAGTGTTGCGCGTACATAACTACGCTCTGGAAATACCATGGGCAAAAGGGGAGGGGCACCATCACGGCACGCCCGAAACGCGGCTTAAACCACACTAGGGGCTGCCGATTTTTTAATTTTCTCTTACTTTCAGGACTCCACTCTTTGGAAGACCCATCCGGCAGTACAATTGCCGCACAAGCGATACAACAACCAGGGGAGCAGAATGCTACGCCGCACTATGGAACTCTAAGGTGGTCTCTATAACGAGCAGTATACCTGTTTCACATAAAATTCCGCAGCTCGCCCCTGGAAAGGACATATTTGATAGTCCCATCTTTTGCTTATCGCACTATTTGTATCGTCTTGCTTTGATCGCAGCCTTTTTAAATAAACAATGCATAGCTTCCGTCTATTATTTCATTACTCTTTTTTATGAATATAAGTTCATTAATGACATGTTGCACCCGTACACTTTGGTACGGCCAATACGCCAGGGGCTTAAGTACCCCACAATACGGTGTGAGAAGTCCAAACACTTTCACAAGTGCGGCACCCCGAACTTATAGAATTATATGCATCGGCTCCGAATCATGTCTTGGGTCAATAGTTGGGTTTGCCCGACTCCTATGTTTTGGTACCTTACGTTCCGTTATATCGGCTAAGGTAGCACTAGGAGAACTGCTGCGATTGTGCCCCAGTTGAGCTGGGCTAAGCACCTCAGTAGAGAAAGCTAAAACTGACCGTCATGATGAGGCGAGAGCTGGTCGCTGTTTGAGAGGTTTTCGAGTCCCTAAAGACTTATGCCTCTTAGAGCGAGGAGTCGGCTTTGTCCGGCCTAGGCGTGGATAGCGCCCCGAACTCGGTCTTCCGAACACTAGGGGCTTCGCCGAAATTTAAAATTATAGAATTCTATGGCTAAGTGAGAGTGTTCAAGCATTATAGTCCGATTGCCTTGTTCGTTGTGTTGAGCGCCTCCCTCGAAGGACCCAAGAATGGGAAAAAGAGCGCTCATGTTTATCCCGAACACCCCAGCACTCGTGCCATGGGGGCAGAAGCCGACGACTCGCCATCTCTCAAATTTGATAAACGGCCGCACAGAAGGTAATATTTTAAATTCAAAAGGCATTGCTAGTGCACATGAACAAGTTTTCAGCGCACATGACAAAACGAGCGAGTTTACTGAAAAATTACACCCATGGAACATTCATCCGCCACAAGGCGGGCACCCTTCAGAATGCCCTCATAATACATCTCGGGCTTGCGATGCTCCTTGCCCGGCGGTGGCTCATCCTTCACAAGCTTCTCAACATCTAGCTTGCCCCAGTGCACCTTCGCATGGGCAAGCGCCCTACGGTCACCCTCGATGCATACAGAGCGCTTGATGACTTCGAGCCTTGGACAGGCCTCCACCAGCCACCTCACCAGCCCGAAGTAGCTCCCAGGCATGGCCTCTCCAGGCCACAGCTAGACTATGAGGCCCTTCACGGCCTGTTCGGCCACCTTATGGAGCTCGACCAGCTGTTTCAGCTGGTCGCTTAAGGGCACTGGGTGTTCGGCCTCAGCATACTAAGACCAGAACACCTTCTCCGTCGAGCTCCCCTCCTCGGCTCGGTAGAAGGCGGCGGCATCCGACACGCTACGAGGCAAGTCTGCGAATGCTCCTGGAGAGCTCTGAATTCGGGTAAGTAACACTTTTACGTGCTTGCTTTGCATAAAGAATGCCTTACCCGCCGCTATCTTTTTTATTGCCTCAACCTCCTGGAGGGCCTTCTGGGCTTCGGCCTTGGCAGACTTGGCATCTTCAATGGCCGCCGTGAGCTCAGACTCTCGCGTCTTCGAGTCAAGCTCCAAACTCTCATGTTTTTTCATGAGAGCCTGGAGCTCTTGCCGCACCTCGCCAACCTGCGTCTCATGCTTCTCCCGCTCGGTGCGCTCCGTGGCCGCCCTCTTCTCGGCCTCGGACAGCGCTTGCTTAAGGGTCGCCACCTTAGTTGTGGCCCGTACAATACCCGCGTTAATCCTGTCACTTTTTGCAATTGCACCTTTCACATACTTCAATAAGGTATTTCTTACCTTCCGTCTCCTCGAGTTGCCTCTTGGCATGGCCGAGCTCGTTCTCGGACCGCTCGAGGTTCTGCTTCAGCGTGCCCACCTCCACAGTCAGTGCGGCGGATGCTAGCAGCGAAGCCTGCATACGCATATTGACTTACTTTTTTTAGACTCCTGCGAACGTTATTAGATCCTCTATTCGGCTTTTCTTTCCGAACGCCAAACAGAGCATCAGGGGCTACTGTCTATGCAGTAATACTTTTACATATCTTTTACTTACCTCAAAGCCTGTTAGAAGGCTGGCACAGGCTTCAGTCAGTCCGCTCTTGGCGGACTGAACCTTCTGGATCACCGCACTCATAACAGTGCGGTGCTCCTCGTCGATGGAGGCGTCGTTAAGCACCTCCAGCAAATTGTCCGGTGCCTCCAGTTGGACGGAGGTCACCGGCTCGGTAGGCTTGCTCCTCTTGGAAGGAGGCTGCCTACCGGAGTCCGGAACCGTTGAAGGTTCCGACGCGGTGTCCGGCTCAAAGCCGGACTTAGAGCCCTTGGGGGTTCTATCCCCTTCACGCCTGGAGTCCGGGAGGTCGCCTTACGGCGCCTCCAGGACCACCTCCTCCTGGCTTGGAACCTGTTGGGACGCCACCTCGGCATCGTCCGTAGGGTGGGGGGAGGTAGCCGCCGGAAGCGAATTCACATCCAACGAATCCAGGGAGCCGCTCGACGACTCGTCGAGCCCGGCCTTGGGCGGACTGCATAGATATGTTCGACGTAAGGAAAAGCTATGCAATGGGGGAATACTATGAATCACTCTGGTATCTGGATACTTACGATCTCGCCAGGGGCTTGGCCCTGTGCGGTGTCGGTGTACTAGAGTAGGGGTACCCTAGTATCCCGAACTTGTGCACGGGCAGTCGCAGCATCCCGCGGGAAGGCTTGCCGGGTGACCGCCAAGGTCCTCCGTGGTTCCTTTGAAGACCATTCAAGAACAAAGTACTCAAGCCAAGGCCCCGGCAAGAGGCGCTGGCCGGGAAGGAAACAAAACCCCGGCAAGAGGAGCTTGCCGGGAAGGCCAACCAAGGCATACCAAGAAAACTTGCCGCGACGCGCCGCGCGTCCCGGCAAGGTCCGGTGAGCGACAAGCTCCCGAACACGACAAGACGACGACCGCGGCAAGGAGCTTGCCGCGGGAAACCCCCACTTCGTGCCCGCGCTCCAGCACATCCACCAACGTGTCGCTCTGGGGCCCCTCCAGGCACACGTGGCGGGAGGCCATGCAGCTAGGGGGGCGAGGTGGCAAGCAGGCGCTGACAAGATAACCATCGTGGCAAACGGTGGCGTCCCTAACGGTCCCTTTAGGTACTGTTCAGGCGACACAGACAGGCATTTAATGCCCTTGTCCCCTGCCGTCAGGGTTAGGTATGATACACTGTAGCGGGTAGCTGTGCCTACCACAGCACCTTTCCATTTTTGCCCTTTACCTCCGTTGCCGTATGTCGGTAACCCCTT
This sequence comes from Triticum urartu, assembly GCF_003073215.2. NCBI lineage: Eukaryota > Viridiplantae > Streptophyta > Magnoliopsida > Poales > Poaceae > Triticum > Triticum urartu. The sequence continues at coordinate 18,384,090 of NC_053027.1, read as the reverse complement.
GAGCATATAAAAGGAGGCCCGTGTGCAACGGGGAGGGGGAGGAGCCAGTCCGAACACTCACGCTCGGTCTTGCTAGCTGCTGGTGTGTACTGTAGCACTCCGCGCTCCCGAGCTAGAAATCAATCCAAAACCACAAAGCAGGAGTAGGGTTTTACGCATCCGTGCGGCCCGAACCTGGGTAAATCGCTCGCGTGCTTCGCCTCGATCTGCTCTTTGCATGACCTCCGCCCCCGCCGAACCGAAAGGGACCCGGTCCGCCGGTCCCATAGGTGCCCGTGGATCAGCACCCCGGCATCTCTGGCGCACCAGGTAGGGGCGTCGAAGTTGTGTGAACCAGATCCGATGTTCTCGCGAGCTAGATCTTCATCATCTTCATCAACATGCCGCCGAAGAAGAAAGTTTCGGAGGCAGCTGCTCCGTCCGCGCCGAGCCAGCCACCGCCGGAGCAAACGGTTGGTGGGGCAGGCACCGGCGGAAGAACGAGCGTCGACGAGGGAGCTCGGGGTGCTGCCAGGTCCCAGGACAAGGCTGCGCTGCCTATCGGCGGCGTAGCCGGCTCTCACAACGACCGGGCGCACTCCAAGACCTCGGCGTCCGTGCATGCACCGCGCCCATCTCAGGAGGCGCGGGACCGGCAGCGTCATGGTACTCATGGTGCCATGCGTTCGCTAGATCAAGATCGAGCTGGTGGATCTCGGAGCGCTCAGGACCACCATGCGCGTCAACCTGCTGGCGCGAGCGAGACACAGTCGCCTGGACGAGATACTGCTCCTTCTAACGTAGTTAGAAGTCCGAGCATATCCCGCTCCTCGCACCGTTCGCCACCCGCCACCGCAGCAGAAGCTTTGGCGCGAGCTCAGCTGCTCCTAGACTACCCTCCGGCGGCGGACAAGATCGATGACTGGAGGGCCACTATCCAGAGTCTCATCGGCTTCGCCAACGGCGACACTCCTCGGCAGCCGAGCATGTCGCAGCCGCAGCGAGCCAGCCAGGCACGAGCCAGAGACGACAAGACTGGTGGGGGTGCAACCACTGTGCACTCCCCACCCCGAGGGCCAAGATTGCCGACTCGCCGGGTCCACCTCGACAGCGGCTCCACCGCGTCGTCAGATCCGCGAGCTCATCGCGATCAGCGCCAAGTTCTTCAAGAACGACAACAAGAAGACGCTCGTACTCGCATCGAGCGCCGGAGAGAAGCGTGGCGTCAATCAGATCAGCGCACTGGGCCCTCTATTGACATGCATGCGCCAGGGGAACCAGGCGACTTGCCGTACGCGGTAGGTTGCCCTGCGTTCACTCATGAGCTGCGGCAAGTCCAGTGGCCCAGTACGAAGAATTTCAAACCAGATGTGCCAGAGAAGTACGACGGCAAATCGCATCCGTCGGAGTTCCTCAGCATCTACACCATCGCGGTGCAGGCTGCTGGGGGGCGGGACGATAAAATCCTTGCCAACTACTTCCCGTTGGTGCTCAAGCCCAACGTCAGATCCTGGCTCATGCACTTGCCAGACAACTCCATATCCTCCTGGGCTGATCTATGCCATCAGTTTGTCGGCGCCTTCACAGGCGGCCACAAACCTCATGGCCAAGAGAGTGACCTTCACCTGCTCGTCCAGAAGGAAGGGGAGCCCCTGCGCAAGTATATCCAGAGGTTCAGCCGTGTACAGCACAACATCCCAAATATCCACCCTGCCGCGGTGATCAGCGCGTTCCATCAGAACGTGCGTAACCGCAGGATGCGGGAGGAGATGGCGATGTGCAAGATTCGGGACGTCAGCGAGCTATATGCCCTGGCCGACAAGTGTGCACGCGCTGAGGAAGGGAGGAAATTCCCCAGAGAAAGCGCTGGAGCAGGGGGATCTGACAGCGAGGATGCCGCCCCGGCAAAGAAAAACCGGCGGCGCAACAACAGAAAGAAGCAGAACAAAGAGGTGATGGTCGTTGAGCAGTCCGGCAGCGACGGCGACGCCAAGCGAGCCAAGGTCAGTAGCTCCGGCAAGGAGGTTGCCGCATGCACCAACTGCCAGGCTGTGGCAGCCGCCGACAAGTAGGACGGCTCCGACAAGCAATACTACAAGATTCACCGTACCAAGGGCCATGACCTCCAGAGCTGCAAAAAGGTCGAGTAGCTTGTCCAGCAGCAAAAGGCTGAGTACGAGCGGCGAGACAAGGAGAGGGCCCAAGGTGGCGCCGCAGAATCTGGCAAGAAGCGCGCCGGCCAAGGAGGACGCCGCGGTAAGGCCAAGCAGCGGCAAGGAGACAGACCTCCCCGCGGCCGCGACAACGATGAAGACGACGACGACGACGAAGACAAGGATGATGTTGAGACCAGTGAGCAGGAGTTTCAGAAAGCCACAGAGGTCTTGTGCGTTGATGGTGGTGCTTCTCTGCATACCTCACACCGCTAACTCAAACAGTGGGTGCGAGAAGTTAATGCAGCAGAACCACCTATCGAATCACGCAAGCTTCTGAAGTGGTCCGGCACGCCTATCATCTTCGACATTGAGGATCACCCTGATCGCACAACTGCGGTCGGGTGTTTGCCGATGTTGGTATCCCCAACTATCCGCAACCTCAAAGTCACCAAGATGCTAGTTGACGGCGGGGCCGGCTTAAACCTGATCTCCTCCGCTGTACTCCAAAAACTCCAAATCCCCGACAGCGAGCTCGAAGAGACCGGCACGTTCCAAGGAATCAACCCGGGAAGGAGCAAGCCGAAGGGGAAGGTCACGCTGCCGGTAACATTTGGCAGCGAGCTAAACTTCAGGACTGAGAAGGTCACATTCGACGTTGCCGATATTCCATTGCCTTACAATGGGATACTTGGCCGTCCAGCACTCGCCAAGTTCATGGCAGCCTCTCACTACGCATATAACATGCTGAAGATGCCAGGCCCGATAAGCGTCATTTCTGTCTTTGGCGACAAAAAGGATGCTCTTATCTGTGCCGACAAGATCTACCGGGAAGCAGCAGCCACGGCAGATCGCAATCCACTTGCCGCTGAGGCTCCCGGGGGGAAGAAGACCAAGTCCGGCAAGAGTTCTGATGCCCACTCCGGCAAGCGCACCTCTTCGGAGTGCTGCGCTGCCGTCGAGGACACACCATCGAGCTCCACCGGCAAGTGCAAGAAGACGATGGCAGCTCCGCCGGAGACAAAGAAGGTATCCGCCAAGGAGGACGGCACTGGTGGTACCTTCACCATCAGTGCCACGCTTGACCCTAAATAGGAAAGCACGCTCGTTACTTTCCTGCGGGCGAATGTCGACGTGTTTGCATGGCAGCCGTCTGACATCCCCGGTGTTCCCAGGAAAGTGATTGAGCACCACCTTGCCGTTTGTCCTCATGCGCGGCCCGTCAAGCAGAAAGTCAGGAAGCAGGCGGTGGAGCGCCAAGAATTCATTGCAGAAGAGATCAAGAAACTGGAAGCAGCAGGCCTTGTCAGAGGAGTGCTCCATCCCACGTGGTTGGCCAATCCTGTAGTCGTGCGCAAGGCAAACAGGAAATGGAGGCTTTGTATCGATTTTACCGATGTTAACAAAGCTTGCCCCAAATACCCATTTCCTTTGCGGCGCATTGACCAGATTGTTGACTCCACGGCCGGATGTGATTTGCTTTCATTTCTTGACGCATACTCAGGATATCACCAGATCTTCATGGCAGAAGAGGATGAGGAGAAGACCGCATTTATTACTCCATGTGGCACGTACTGTTTCGTACGGATGCCTTTCGGATTAAAAAATGTTGGCTCGACATTTGCAAGAGTAGTCCATATTGCTCTCAAGCCACAAATACACAGAAATGTGGAAGCCTACATGGATGATATAGTGGTCAAGAGCAAGGACAGAGCAACCCTGATTCAAGATTTAGACGAGACCTTTGCAAATCTGCGCAAGATCAGCCTCAAGATCAACCCAGAGAAGTGTGTGTTTGGAGTTCCCTCCGGCAAGCTTCTCGGGTTCTTCGTGTCTCAACGGGGAATTGAAGCCAATCCCGACAAGATCAAGGCCATTGAGCAGATTGAAGCACCAAAGCGCGTCAAGGATGTACAGAAACTTGCCGGTTGCGTGGCTGCTCTCAGCAGGTTTATCTCTCGGTCTGCTGAGCGCGCCCTGCCGTTTTTCAAATTATTGAAAAAGGCAGGTCCAATGAAATGGACTCCGGAAGCGGAAGCTGCGCTACAAGACCTGAAGAGATACCTATCCTCCCCTCCAATACTTGTCGCACCTAAACCACAAGAGAAGTTGCTGCTGTACATAGAGGCAACCAATCAAGTGGTTAGTGCTGCGTTAGTAGCAGAGAGGGAGGCAGATGATGAGCCAGCAACCGCGGCAAGCGCATCCAGCGACAAGCAGGGAGCTTCCCCGACAAGCTCTGGTCCCAACAAAGATGGATCTGCGCAGAACACGACGAGATACACAAGAAGATGGCGCAGCGCCCAGTTTACTTTGTCAGTTCCCTTCTACAGGGGGCTAGGTCAAGGTACTCTGGTCTGCAGAAATTGCTTTTCGGCCTTCTCATGGCCTCGAGAAAGCTGCGCCATTACTTCCAAGCACATGAGATCACAGTTGTCACTCGCTTTCCGCTGAAGAGGATACTGCAGAATCCAGAAGCGACAGGCAGGATTGTTGAGTGGGCACTGGAACTGTCAAGCTTTGGCCTCAAGTTTGAAAGCACTTCAACTCTCCAGAGCAGAGCATTGGCAGAATTCATAGCAGAATGGACGCCAACACCGGATGAAGAAATTCCAGAAACGAGCATCCCCGACAAGGAAGCAAGCAAAGAGTGGCTGATGTACTTTGATGGTGCCTTTTCGCTGCAAGGCGCTGGCGCTGGCGTGTTGCTTGTCGCACCCACCGGTGAGCACCTCAAGTATGTGGTCCAGATGCACTTTCCCAAGGAGCAAGCAACAAATAGTACTGCAGAGTATGAAGGCTTGCTTGCCGGTCTCCGGATCGCGGCAGACCTTGGGATCAAGAAGCTCATTGTCAGGGGTGACTCACAGCTTGTCGTCCGCCAAGTAAACAAGAATTATCAGAGTCCGTTGATGGAAGCCTACGTTGACGAAGTGAGGAAGCTAGAAGAACGCTTTGACGGCCTACAAATGGAGCACGTTCCAAGAGCTCACAACACCATTGCTGATGGCCTGTCAAAGTGTGCCGCACTTAAGTTACCTGTGGAACCAGGGATCTTTGTGCTCAAGCTGACTCAGCCATCCGTAACGCCATCAACTGGACAGAGCAAGAAGAGGAAGTTGATTCCTGGTGACTACCTGCCGGCAGAGCTTCCCGAAGCCGCCGCCAAGAAGGTCCCTAAGATCAACACCGAAGGCGCTGAGGAGCAGTCTGCTCCGGCAAGCCCTAGGGTTTGTTCCGTTGAAGCAGAAGCTCCCGAAAAGTTTTGCTCCGGCAAGCTTGTCGGGGAACGTCAAGCTCCGGCAGAGGTGCAGCTCCTCGCCGTAGAAGCGGATGTTCCCGCAGTGGCTAGGAACAACACCAAGAACGCTGAGGAGCAAGATGCTCCGGCAAGCCCTAGGGTTTGTTCCGTTGAAGCAGAAGCTCCCGACAAGTTCTACTCCGGCAAGCTTGTCGGGGAAAGTCAAGCTCCGGCAGAGCCGCAGGTTCTTGCCGTAGAAGCGGATGTTCCCGCAGCGGCAGATTTGCCTTTAGTCCTTGTTGTCGAGCCACGGGCTCCAACATGGGCGCAGCAGATTGTCCGTTTCCTTCAGACAGGAGAACTTCCCGAAGAGCAAGAAGAAGCGGAAAGAGTAGCCCGGCAGTCAAGTATGTACCAGTTTGTTGACAAGACACTGTACAGAAGAAGACTGAACGGTGTGAAATTGAAGTGTATTCACTGGGAAGACGGACAAAAGCTGTTGGCAGAGATACATGGAGGCATATGTTGTCACCACATTGGCGCAAGAGCACTTGTCGGCAAAGCATTCCGGCAAGGTTTCTTCTGGCCAACAGCCCTCCAGGATGCAACTGCACAAGTAACCAAGTGTGAAGCATGCCAGTTCCATTCCAAGCAGATACACCAGCCAGCTCAAGCTCTCCAGACGATCCCTTTATCCTGGCCATTTTCTGTCTGGGGGCTCGACATCCTCGGCCCCTTTCCCCGAGCTGTCGGGGGCTTTGAGTACTTGTACGTCGCAATCGACAAGTTCACAAAGTGGCCGGAAGTGGAACCAGTGAGGAAGGTGACCGCACAGTCAGCCGTCAAGTTCTTCAGGTCGATTGTTTGCCGCTTCGGGATCCCTAACAGGATAATCACCGACAACGGTACACAATTCACGAGCCCCACCTTCATGCAGTACGTCCAAGATCTTGGCGCCAAGGTCTGCTTCGCTTCTGTTGCTCACCCGAGAAGCAACGGTCAAGCGGAGAGGGCAAATGCTGAAGTGCTGCGCGGGCTCAAGACCAGAACTTTTGACAGGCTGCACAAGTGCAGAAGAAACTGGATCGAGGAGCTACCGGTGGTTCTTTGGTCGATCAGAACGACGCCAAATCGAGCCACTGGACAGACACCCTTTGCTCTAGTCTATGGAGCAGAGGCAGTTATCCCCACGGAACTCGTATACGGGTCACCTCGAGTGCTCGCTTATGATGAGCTCGAGCAAGAGCGGTTGCGGCAAGATGACGCGCTGCTCCTTGAGGAAGACCGTCTTCAGGCTGCTGTGCGAGCTGCTCGCTACCAGCAAGCTTTGCGTCGCTACCATAGCTGCAAAGTTAACGCCAGAAGTCTCGAGGAAGGCGACCTTGTTCTTCGGCGCGTTCAGTCCGCCAAGAATTCCAACAAGTTGACGCCGAAGTGGGAAGGCCCTTACCGGGTGAAGCGAGTCACAAGGCCTGGCGCTGTCCGCCTTGAGACCGAAGATGGCGTACCAGTGAGCAACTCCTGGAACATCGAGCATCTTCGTAAGTTTTACCCGTAAGGCGCGGTTGTCGGACCCTGTCCGGCAACCACCCTTTTGTACAAGTCTTGCCGCTGTTGCATGTAATCCTTTGTACAAAGCCAGGCGCAGACCCTGAGCACAAGTAAATGAAGCGCTGGCACCCCGGGGTTATAGCATGCATGCTAGGTCGAGTCTCGTCCTTGGTTAGGGTTGATAGTGCCTAACAGCGGCTAACCCCTAGATTAGAGGTTGAGTGTCCGTCCCTTTGCTTTTCCTTCGTTCGCAGTGCTCGCGTATCCTGGCCAGACCACTTGAGGACGAAAAGGAGAAGAAGGGCGCGCCGGCACCTGGGCCCCGGCAAGCCAGTGTTGCTGGGGGCTGCGAGTGCCAAGATTCATCCATGGCAAGCCAGAGTTGCCGGGGGCTGCGATATCAGATAAGTTTTTCGTCCCTCATCATGCATCCTCTAATGGACTGGGGAATGCGAAACCGCGTTTCTTCCCGAAAACTGCCGTGCTCCCTCAACTCTAGGCCCTGGAGCTCGTTCCCGGGGCCAAGTTTGGTCGTAGTCGCGGCAGCAAAGGGATGAAACGAGGAGGCCGCACCCACCTCGTTCCCGCCTCCGTCAAAGGCGTGAGAAAGGTCGAGCGACATGGGAAGGCGGCAGGGCCTGTTGCCGGGAGATGGAATGTCTGTCCGAGGGATACCAAGGATTCGCTCCTTGGCGTGGGTTCAACCTGCGAGACAAATAACCCGGCAAGCATCCCCTTTTCATTAAAAAACATCCCACTCAGGTACAGTCCATAGAGGATGAAAAACATGAAAGAGAGGATTACAAGTTTTAGATGCAGCTAAGGCCCGAAGGCTTACAAATTAAAAAGATAAGATGCCCGTAATCCCTTTCCTATCCCTCTCTTCAGGAGGTAGGTCAAGGAGGCGAAAAGGGGAAAAGGGGTGCCTAGGTGAGCTACGGATGCCAGAAGACACCAAGAGAACATCCCGGGGGCCGTCCGAAGGCTGGACGGTGATGGCGGCGCCGGGAGCGGGGCTCGAAGACGGGGCGGCAGGATGTCAGCACGCTGTTGAGGGCACCACGCCCTCGTATTCCGACCTGACGGCCTTGTCGCCAGCCCTCTTCCCCTTCTGCAGCCTCCCTACGCCAGCCGCCCAAGGAGACGGCCCCGGGGAGTTCAAGGAGCCGGCGACACGGATGATGGGGTCACCGGTGCCGCACGGAGCGGCGCCCGACACCTAGTCGGGCCCGCCATCCCGTCGCCCGCTACCCTCATCGTCGCTGTCGCTCTCCTCCTCATCACTCTCGCTCGAGGGGGAGCCTTCACTATCGGAGGAGCTGTCCACGCAGCACTTCGCCCGAGTGCTGAAGCACCCGAAGGCCTTGACGGAGAGGAGATCGCCCTCCGTCAACTTAAAATGGAGGGTAAACCCCTCCATCAGGCTGTGGATACGGGCGAACGTCTTCCACCCTCGATCAAGACACATCACATTAGGGGCTGGGAATACAACGCGGACTCGCGTGCCGCTGATCCCACAGCCCCTCATGTGCAGTCTCAGCGTCTCGGGCGGGTCCAGCTCCATCGCGCTCGCAAACGGAGCTGGAAGCCGGAGGAGACAACGAGGCGCCCGGCGCAGCCTGACGAAGAACTCACAAGGTCGTCCCCTATATGGACCGCCGTGGGGAGAAGAACCGCCGGCGGAGGCAAAGCTGGCGCGCCGCCCCGTCCGCCTCTTCCCCGAGCGCCTCGACCTCGTCCTCGACCTCGTCCACGACCTCGCCCCCTCCCTCTTCCCCTTATGGCTGGCTCTGCCACCACGGGCGCGGGAAAGGGAGGGGTGCGCTGTCTGGCGGCGACCCTCGCCGCCACCGACGAAGGGCCAGGGTTCCCTTTCTCCATGACGAATGAGAGAAAGGGGAGCAGAAGCTGAAGAAAGGAGGAGATGAGAGAGTGCGGGCTTCTGTGCTCCCCTCCCGCCCTTTATAAAGGAGCGAGGTGGGGGCTCGGCCGCCCCGCTCAGCGAATCAAGGCACGGGAAGAGCAGGGAGTCGGGGCCGACCCGCTGCCTCTGCTCGCGACGGCCGAGTCTCCCACTTCCACCGTCCGCGACCCCAAGCGCATGGGAGCCGCATGGCGGGGATGCAGAACCGAGGCGACGGATGAGGCGGCCTCGCCCCACCCCGTGATCGCGGGGAGTGGGCGCCTCGAAAACCGCGCACCGGCCCCGTCCAGTAAATGCACCACGCCCCCATGCCTACCTCCATTTGGGGAGGAGGGCGTGAGCCGTCCCCTTCATCATGGCCTGACGCATGCTCGCGGGGCTTGGCCCCGCACACGCCGCCCATGTCACCCACGACGCCGCGTTTGACGCGTGCCGTTCTGGGCGTGCGCGGTAGAAGCGGAGAGATATGCGGCGTGACCTAGGCGGCGCGTGCCCGTGCACTGTTTTGGGCCTGGCCCAACAGCGCTCGGCACCGTGTATGGCCCAGGCCTGGGGGCTCCTGTCGGTGTACTAGAGTAGGGGTACCCTAGTATCCCGAACTTGTGCACGGGCAGTCGCAGCATCCCGCGGCAAGGCTTGCCGGGTGACCGCCAAGGTCCTCCGTGGTTCCTTTGAAGACCATTCAAGAACAAAGTACTCAAGCCAAGGCCCCGGCAAGAGGCACTGGCCGGGAAGGAAACAAAACCCCGGCAAGAGGAGCTTGCCGGGAAGGCCAACCAAGGCATACCAAGAAAACTTGCCGCGACGCGCCGCGCGTCCCAGCAAGGCCCGGTGAGCGACAAGCTCCCGAACACGACAAGACGACGACCGCGGCAAGGAGCTTGCCGCGGGAAACCCCCACTTCGTGCCCGCGCTCCAGCACATCCACCAACGTGTCGCTCTGGGGCCCCTCCAGGCACACGTGGCGGGAGGCCGTGCAGCTAGGGGTGCGAGGTGGCAAGCAGGCGCTGACAAGATAACCATCGTGGCAAACGGTGGAGTCCCTAGCGGTCCCTTTCGGTACTGTTCAGGCGACACAGACAGGCATTTAATGCCCTTGTCCCCTGCCGTCAGCGTTAGGTATGATACACTGTAGGGGGTGGCTGTGCCTACCACAGCACCTTTCCATTTTTGCCCTTTACCTCCGTTGCCGTATGTCGGTAACCCCTTGAGCATATAAAAGGAGGCCCGTGTGCAACGGGGAGGGGGAGGAGCCAGTCCGAACACTCACGCTCGGTCTTGCTAGCTGCTGGTGTGTACTGTAGCACTCCGCGCTCCCGAGCTAGAAATCAATCCAAAACCACAAAGCAGGAGTAGGGTTTTACGCATCCGTGCGGCCCGAACCTGGGTAAATCGCTCGCGTGCTTCGCCTCGATCTGCTCTTTGCACGACCTCCGCCCCCGCCGAACCGAAAGGGACCCGGTCCGCCGGTCCCATAGGTGCCCTTGGATCAGCACCCCGGCATGCGGCCACTCCTCTTCGCCGTCGTCGGCGTTGGTGGAGTAGTCCGGAGGAGGGGTCTTCCCCTTCTTGGACCCTTCGGCCTCCTCAGTTGGGGCGGCCTTCCTTTTCTTCCCTCCCCCCGCGGGAGGGGGAGAGGTCTCTTCTTCCTCCTCCCCGTCTTCATGGGAGGAGTGCACCTTGGAGTCGTCGGATGATGAATCCGACACCTCCTGGCGCCGGGCACTCTTTCGAGTCCCCGTGGCCTTCTTCTTGGCCTTCTTCTCTGGCACCACATAGGGTGCTGGAACCAGCAGCTTCGCTAAGCGAGCGTCCGCTGGGCCTTCGGGTAAAGGAGTCGGACAGTTGATCTGTCCGGACGTCTCCTGCCAATCCTGTCAAAGGTAAGGGAGCTTAGATCCCGCATGGAGTCAAACTATGAAAAACTAATACCCTGTAAAAGGTAAAAATAGCTTACCGCACGAGTGTGACGCTGCGTGCTGAATCCGCGATCCTCGGTAGCGGATGCGGGGGCCTCGGCGCCCTTGAAAAGCACCTTCCAGGCATCTTCGTACGTCGTGTCGAAGAGCCTGCTAAGAGTTCGGTGTCGCGCTGGGTCGAACTCCCATAGGTTGAAAGCCCGTTGTTGACACGGGAGGATCCGGTGGATGAGCATAACCTGGACTACGTTGACAAGTTTGAGCTTCTTGTCCACCAGGGTTTGGACACATGTTTGGAGTCCGGTCAGCTCTCCTTTTTTACCCCACGACAGGCCCGTCTCTTTCCAGGAGGCGAGCTGATAGAGGCGAGGGTCCCGATCTTTCGATGAGATGATAACTATCGATTTGGTGGAGACGACTTTGATGATTCGACTACAAACGTGCACGACGTTGCGCCTTAGCAATCGCTAAACCAATCTCCTGAGGTTACTGACGATGCTGGAAAAACGGTCAGCCTGACCACGAAGGTCTATTCCTGCAAGCAATCGAAGAACAAGCAAGAATATGATAAAGCAATTTGAATATTGCAAATATATATGAAGTATTGATAATGGTGGGGATCCGGAAGCGGTCTTGGTCTGGTCGTTGGACACAAACGAAGTACACGAAGTTGCAATGGCTAACTTTTAACTAAACAAATCCCAAGCAAAAAGCTACTAGATGGATCTACTTATATAGGAGCAAGGGTGGCAGCCAAGAAGGTGGGAGGACGTCCCAAGGTAGCCTAAAACTAAACCTAGGTCGTACAAGGCTCATGGGCCCAAGTGGAGGTGATGCAACACCTTTGGGCTTGTAGTTTGACTCGGATTCTGCTGCAACGTCAGATTGTTTCGTCTATAACTCAACGCTCCGGACGAATTTGAAGGTGAATCCAATTGGGTTGGAAAGAGCATGAAATCTAGTTTCCAACAAAATAAGAATCACCCAATTAGGAGTCCGTATGAAAAAGTTGTTGGTGTTTTGAGTCAGGTATGTCTGTGCAGTCCGAATCTGAATCCAGAACGTGAGAGACTTGGACTCTATCTTCTCTTGGCCCAAAAGTGACATGAGAGGACTTTTTGAACAGAACCTAAACTTCTCCTTTTCCCTTATCTTCATATGTGGATTGTACAAATGTCCCATACACCTGCAATTACACAAAACACAAAAGTGTGTGAAGTATTTTTGTTCTGGATAACATAAATAGATTATTGAATAGTTTGCATTAGAAATCACCTGACAAATATGCATGTATGCAATATTTTTGGTCGTATCCAAGGTAGTCATGTCCTCATCATGAGCCGCGTAGGGGGTCCGGATCGGAACTCGGGGGTTGCGACCCATTCAGGGTCGCGCGGCTCGGTGATGTAAAACCACCCCGATTGCCACCCCTTTAGGGACTCCACGAAGGAGCCCTCGAGCCATAGGACGTTGGGCATCTTGCCCACCATGGCACCTCCGCACTCCGCCTGGGTGTCGCGCACCACCTTCGGCTTGACATTGAAAGTCTTGAGCCATATGCTGAAATGGGGGCGGATGCAGAAGAAAGCCTCGCACACGACGATGAACGCCGAGATGTTGAGGACAAAGTTCGGGGCCAGATCATGGAAATCCAGGCCATAGTAGAACATGAGCCCCCAGAAAAATGGGTGGAGAGGGAAGCCCAGTCTACGGAGGAAATGAGGGAGGAACACCACCCTCTCATGGGGCCTAGGGGTGGGGATGAGCTGCCCCTCTTCGGGAAGCCGGTGCGCAATGTCGTTAGACAAGTATCCGGCCTTCCTCAGTCTTTTGATGTGTCCCTCCGTGACGGAGGAGACCATCCACTTGCCTCCTGCTCCGGACATGGCTGGAGAAGGTTGAGGTGGGGTTGTGCGGACTTGGGCGCTGGAGCTCGAGTGCGCGGAAATGGATAGGCAAAGGAGGAAGAAGGCGTGGATGAAAATGTGGATCCTTATCCCCTTATATGGGTGGACGCGACTATGCGTCCCCACCAGCCTGGTAAAACTCGCTTATCTCTCAAGTGTCGTAATCAATGGCGCGGTTGGGTTACCCACGCCCGTATTGATGAGAATCCCGGAATAAGGGGACACGATCTCTGCTTTGACAAGACATGCCAAGGAAACCGCCTCGCTAAACGCGTTGAGGAGGAACAGTAAAATGATTCGAATAAAGACTTGGCCGTGGTGTGATGTCACGCTACGGAATACGTCAGTAGATTAGATTTGTGTAAATATCATTCTCTCTATGGCAATATGTGGAAACTTATTTTGCAGAGTCGGACACTACCTTTGTGTTCAAAATCTTCTATGAAGTACTTGGAGGAGGAACCCGCCTTGCAATGTCGAAGACAATCTGCGCGCCGGACTCGTCGTCATTGAAGCCTGGTTCAGGGGCTACTGAGGGAGTCCTCGATTAGGGGGTGTCCGGATAGTCGGACTATACCTTCGGCCGGACTCCTGGACTATGAAGATACAAGATTGAAGACTTCATCCCGTGTTCGGAAGGGACTTTCCTTGGCGTGGAAGGCAAGCTTGGCGATACGGATATGTAGATCTCCTACCATTGTAACCGACTCTGTGTAACCCTAGCCCTCTCCAGTGTCTATATAAACCGGAGGGTTTAAGTCCATAGGACGAACAAAAATCATACCATAGGCTAGCTTCTAGGGTTTAGCCTCTTTGATCTCGTGGTAGATCTACTCTAGTACTACCCATATCATCAATATTAATCAAGCAGGACGTAGGGTTTTACCTCCATCAAGAGGGCCCGAACCTGGGTAAAACATTGTGTCCCCTGCCTTCTGTTACCATCCGCCTAGACGCACAGTTCGGGACCCCCTACCCGAGATCCGCCGGTTTTGACACCGACAGGGAACTTCAAGAAGAACGGCAAGCAAGTTGCTACTAAATTGAAAAACCCAAGTCTGGACCTAAGCCTGAAACTGAGTGCTTCTACTGTAAAGGGACTGGTCATTGGAAGCGGAACTACCCCAAGTATTTGGCGGATAAGAAGGATGGCAAAGTGAACAAAGGTATATCTGATATACAGATTATTGATATGTATTTTACTAGTGTTCGTAGAAACCCCTCGGTATTTGATACTGGTTTAGTTGCTAAGAGTAGTAACTCGAAACGGGAGTTCCAGAATGAACAGAGACTAGTTAAGGGTGAAATGACGATGTGTGTTGGAAGTGGTTCCAAGATTGATATGATCATCATCGCACACTCCCTATACTTTCGGGGTTAGTGTTGAACCTAAATAAGTGTTATTTGGTGTTTGCGTTGAGCATGAATATGATTTGATCATGTTTATTGCAATACAGTTATTCATTTAAGTAAGAGAATAAATTGTTGTTCTGTTTACATGAATAAAACCTTATATGGTTACACACCCAATGAAAATGGTTCATTGGATCTCGATCGTAGTGATACACATATTCATAATATTGAAACCAAAAGATGCAAAGTTAATAATGTGTAACGCCCTCGATGCGGCCATAGCTCCCACGTGTCGAGGCACGACTTAGAGACATAACCGCATTGAAAGCAATGTCGCAAGTCAGGCAATCATTACAACATCCCATGTAATATATGATAAAAGGGGGAGATACATAGTTGGCTTACACTCGCCACGTCACATCAAAGTACATAAATAACATCCATCATACAAACATTCATGGCCCGACTACGGCGCCAAAATGGAAAAGAACCCAACATGCGACAAGGCCCTGAATCGAACCCCAACTAGGCACCACTACTGATCATCGGGAAAGGAAACATAATAACGCTGGGAGTCCTCGTCGAACTCCCACTTGAGCTCGTACTCGTCACCTGGAGCGAAATCACCTGGGACCTGCATCTGGAATTATAGTATCTGTGAGCCACAGGGACTCAGCAATCTCGCACCCTCGCGATCAAAACTATTTAAGCTTATAGGAATGGATGAGGCAAATATATGTGGAGCTGCAGCAAGCGACTAGCATATGGTGGCTATCTTATACGCAAAAGAGAGCGAGAAGAGGAGGCAAAGCGCGAGCGAGAATCTAGAAGGAACAACCTGCGCAAGCATAACTCCAACACCGTGTCCACTTCCCGGACTCCGCCGAGAAGAGGCCATCACGGCAACACACTCAGTTGATTCATTTTAATTAATTAAGGTTTAGTTATCTACAACCGGACATTAACAAATTCCCATCTGCCCATAACCGCGGGCACGGCTTTCGAAAGTTCAATCCCTGCAGGGGAGTCCCAACTTAGCCCATGACAAGCTCTCACGTCAACGAAGGAATAGACCTCCTCCCAAGACGTTCCGATCAGACTCGGTATCTCGGTAACTCAAGACACTTCGACAGGTTAAAACAAGACCAGCAACACCGCCCGAATGTGCCGACAAATCCCGATAGGAGCTGCACATATCTCTTTCTCAGGGCACACTCAGATTGTCTAGGTACGGGTAGGCCAGCCCAGAGTTGCCCCTGGTGGCCACCGGTAGCTGACAGGTTGGACCAACACTCAGAGGAGCACTGGCCCGGGGGGGTAAAATAAGATGACCCTTGAGTCTGCAGAACCCAAGGGAAAGAAAAGGCTAGGTGGCAAATGGTAAAACCAAGGTTGGGCATTGCTGGAAAAGCTTTAATCAAGGCGAATATCAAGGGGTTCCCATTATAACCCAACCGCGTAAGGAACGCAAAATCCGGGAACATAACACCGATATGACGGAAAACTAGGGCGGCAAGAGTGGAACAAAACACTAGGCGAGAGGCCGAGCCTTCCACCCTTTACCAAGTATATAGATGCATTAAGATAACATAGCAATATAATGATATCCCAACAAGTAAATAAATGTTCCAACAAGGAACGGCCTCCAATCTTCACCTGCAACTAGCAACGCTATAAGAGGGGCTGAGCAAAGCGGTAACATAGCCAATCAACGGTTTGCTAGGACAATGGTGGGTTAGAGGTTTGACATGGCAAATTGGGAGGCTGAAAGCAAAAGGTAGGCATCGTAGCATTGGCATAGCAAAAGAGCGAGCAAACTAGCATAGCAAAGATAGTAGTGATTTCGAGGGTATGATCATCTTGCCTGCACAGTTGTCAGAGTTGACTGGATCCTCAAAGCAAACTCAACGGGCTCCTCGGTAGCGAACTCGTCTCCCGGCTCTACCCAAACAAGACAAACAAGCAACCAGGATACAATCAACCACGTGCAAGACCAAACAATATGATGCAAATGATGATATGCTATGCGGGATGCGATGCGGGATGCAATGCAAGATATGACAGGAAATGCATGAACCTGGCCTCAAACTTGAAAACGATATAAAGATCATTGGGAATCGGAGTTACGGTTTGGAAATGGCAAGCGTTTTAAGATATGACACGGTCTGCGATTTACAGCAAGTAGGCATCTAAATGCAATGCAACGAACATGCTACAGCCACCAAACATGACAACAAAATACATGGAAGGTATGCACACAAGATGCTTAAAAAAATACTAGCACTGAGCCACGGCCAATTCATCCATTATGAGGTTCAAACAAGCATGGCAAAAACGCAAATGCAAAACAGATTCCAGACTTAGTGAAATTAACACTTGTCTGAAATTTCAGATCACGAAGCCCTCTTCGGAGCAGCAAAACAACATGATACATGACCTGAACATGACAAGTAAGAACATGGCATGGAGCTACTCAACAAGCTTAACAAAAGACCCAAAGTGACCTGGGGCCAAAAGGGTTCACAAAATATATTAACGGGCACACGAACATAGCTAAAACACAATCAGTTTTCAGACTTAGTGAAAACTGAGACATGCTGAAATATAACTCACGAAGGCATGTAAACGAGCTCGATGCACTCACCATGGTGCAAGTCACAGCAAGGCAAGCATACATCCATTAAGAAGGCACAAAATACAAGCTAGACATGGCAAGAACAATGGCATAGCATGCACGGATCAACTACAACAACGCCGGCAAAATCGCAAACGAGTTGACGATCTGCCCAGATTCACCACGAAGCAAAAGTAGAGCTCGATTGACTCAAGCTATGGTGCTCCATAATTGCAAACAAAGACATGGATGGATAGAGCATAACATGATTAACAAAAGTCCTTACTGATCATCCTCAAAAGAGGCACGGATCACTAGGAAACAAGCTGAACATATGGCATCATGAACTAAAATATCCCAGACTTAGTGAAAACAACTAAGTCCCTGAAAACAGATTTACCGGGTGCCTCACTTTGCAAGCTTGCACAAGTCACCACACACATCCTAAAAATGCATGGGTTGCACCTCTGGAAAGAAGACAAAATCCTTAACAAAACATATGAAGGACTCACAGGCATAGCATGCACACAATAATCATGGCAAAAATGACAAAAGTCTAAGATGAACTAGCAGATCTGACAATTAACTCACGAAGCCTCCTTCTAACAGCATTTTGGGCACCAAGATGAACTCAAATGAAAATGATGCAATGGAACGAAATGATGTACTCGTCGAGACGAAGATTTTGATATATTAAATGCCCAAATCGAGCTACGGATGCAAAGTTACGGGCGGTCAAAGTAGGCATAAAAACTTAGGGGGAGAGGGAAAAAGTGAACCCTAGGAATTTTGGATCTCAGATCTGGAACGGGCACTGTTCATCGGGCGCGCGAACCGAGGTGCTCCGGCGAGCTCGAACCGGCTCCGTCGAGGTGGTGGCCGAGGCGGCCGGGTCCGGTGGCGGCGAGGTGGCGCCGGCCCGGGGCGGCGCGGGGCGGCGAGGGGTGACCGGGCCCCGACGGAAGGTGGCGCGGGGCGCCGGCGTCGGCGGCTGCCGGATTAGGTGGTCGGGCGGCGGGCTCCGGCGTCGGGGCTTGGTGGTGCGGTGGTCGGCGACGGGCAGCAGCCGGTCGCGAGGAAGACGAAGGCGGCGCGGGGAGATGGCCTCGGGCCCGGGTGGAGGAGGAAGGGGGCCGGCGCTGGGCCTGCGGTCCCGCGTCGGTGGCGGCGGCGATGCGGTCCCCCAGGGACACGTGGCGGCGGCTGACTGGATAGCGGCGGCGGGCAGACGCGTCCGGCCGGGGGCGGACGTGTCCGTCGGTGCGAGGATCTTCTTTTTTTTAGAACTAGGGTTTCGAGGGGGAAGACGAGATCCGAAAATGGAGGGGGTATATATAGGCATAAGTAGAGCTAGGAGAGTCCAAATGAGGTGCGGTTTTCGGCCACGCGATCATGATCGAACGCTCTAGGACATGGAGCAGAGTTTGGTGGGTTTTGGGCCAAATTTGAGGGGTGTTGGGCTGCAACACACACGAGGCCTTTTCGGTCCCTCGGTTAACCGTTGGAGTATCAAACGAAGTCCAAATGATACGAAACTTGGCAGGCGGTCTACCGGTAGTAAACCAAGGCCGCTTGGCAAGTCTCGGTCCAATCCGGAAATGTTTAATCCCCACACACGAAAGAAAGCTAGAAATGGCCACCGGAGGAGAACGAAGTGCCGGAATGCAAAACGGACAACGGGGAAAATGCTCGAATGCATGAGATGAACACGTATGCAAATGCAATGCACATGATGACATGATATGAGATGCATGAAAACGAAAACAACACACGGAGACAAAGACCCGAACCCGAGAAATAAATATAACTTAACGCCGGAAACGGCAAGAGTTGGAGTACAAATTGGGAAAGTTACATCCGGGGTGTTACAACACTCCACCACTACGAAAAGATCTCGTCCCGAGATCTAGGTGCTGAAAGAACTCCGGGTACTCAGAACGAAGGTGATCCTCGCGTTCCCAGGTAGCTTCACGGTCGGAATGGTGAGACCACTTGACTTTGAGGAATTTGATTGACTTGTTGCGAGTCTTGCGTTCAGTCTCTTCAAGAATAGCAACTGGGTGCTCACGATAGGAGAGATCTTCTTGGAGCTCAATGTCCTCGAAGTTGACGGTGCGGTCAGGAGTCTTGAAGCACTTTCGAAGCTGAGAGACATGGAACACATCATGAACGTTTGCAAAGTTTTAGGGAAGCTCGAGTTGATAGGCGAGGTCGCCTCTCTTGCTGACAATCTTGAAAGGTCCCACGTATCTGGGGGAAAGCTTCCCTTTGATACCGAAGCGACGAGTACCTTTCATAGGAGAGACACGGAGGTAAACATGATCTCCGATCTCGAAAGCCAAATCACGGTGCTTACTATCATAGTAGCTCTTCTGGCGGGATTGGGCTGCTTTGAGGTTATCACGAATGACTTTGCACATTTCTTCTGCTTCTGTGATTAAGTCATTACCCAGCAGCTGACGTTCAGTTGAGAGGGGTACGGCACTTCCTGCCATACAGAATTTCAAAAGGGGCCTTGCCCGAACTTGCTTGAAAACTGTTGTTGTATGAGAATTCAGCATAAGGAAGACAATCCTCCCACTTCATGCCGAAGGAGATCACACAAGCCCTGAGCATATATTCAAGAATCTGGTTGACACGCTCGACTTGACCGCTTGTTTGAGGATGGAAAGCAGTGCTGAAGCGGATGTTGGTGCCCATGGCCTTCTGAAAAGAATCCCAAAACTTCGAGATAAATATGCTGCCACGGTCTGAAGATATCACTTGAGGAATACCGTGCAGAGAGACAATACGAGAGGTATAGAGTTCCGCCAATTGAGCTGCAGTGATCGACTCTTTGATAGGCAGAAAGTGAGCCACTTTGGTGAGCTTGTCGATGACAACAAATATAGCATCATTGCCACGCTTGGACTTTGGAAACCCAGTCACGAAGTCCATTTCAATGTGGTCAAACTTCCATTCTGAAATGGCAAGAGGTTGGAGGAGACCAGCTGGCCTTTGGTGTTCTGCCTTCACTCTTCTGCAGACATCACATTCATTCACGAATTGAGCGATCTCGCGCTTCATTCGAGTCCACCAATAAGCTTGCTTGAGGTCCTGATACATCTTCGTGCTCCCAGGGTGGATGGAGAGGAGAGAATTGTGAGCCTCGTTCATGATCACTTTACGAAGTTCACCTTTGGGCACAACAATACGATCCTCGAAGAAGAGAGTGTCCTTGTCATCAAGGCGGTAGCACTTGTACTTGGACTGACTCTTGGCAATCCCAATCTTCACCTTTTTCACCATAGCATCAAGAAGCCGGGCTTGGCGAATCCGGTCTTCTAAGGTAGGAGATACTAGAAGGTTGGTGAGGAAACCTTGAGGAACAACTTGCAGATTAAGTTTGCGGAAAGCTTCACAAAGCTCGGGTTGATAAGGCTTGAGAATCAGACTGTTGCAGTAGGCCTTCCTGCTCAAAGCGTCAGCAATCACATTGGCCTTGCCTGGAGTATAATCAATACTCGGATTATACTCTTGAATCATTTCGACCCATCGAGTTTGCCTTAGGTTGAGATTAGGCTGAGTGAAGATGTACTTGAGACTTTTGTGATCAGTGAAAATGTCCACTTTTCTTCCCAATAGAAGATGTCTCCAAGTCAAAAGAGCATGCACAACTGCCGCCAACTCGAGATCATGAGTGGGGTAGTTCTTATCATTAGGCTTCAACTGGCGAGATGTATAAGCAACCACTTTCTTCTCTTGCATCAAAACTGCGCCAAGACCTTGGAGAGAGGCATCACAAAAGACCTCGTACGGCTTGGATTCATCAGGCGGAGTCAAAACTGGAGCAGTGATCAACTTCTCTTTCAAAGTGTTGAAAGCAATATCACACTCCGGAGACCAAACATACTTGACGTGCTTCTGAAGAAGATTTGAGAGAGGCTTCGTGATCTTGGAAAAGTTTTCAACGAATCTTCGGCAATAGCTTGCGAGACCGAGAAAACTTCGGAGTTGCTTCACATTCTGAGGAGGTTCCCAATTCACAATTGCGGATACCTTCTCGGGATTCACGGAAATGCCCTTGGCAGAGATGATATGACCAAGATAAAGAACCTCATCGAGCCAAAATTCACACTTGGAGAACTTGGCATAGAACTGATGTTCTCTAAGCTTATCGAGCACCAAACGCAAGTGCTTGGCATGATCTTCCTTGTTCTTCGAGAAAACCAGAATGTCATCGAGATAGACCAAAACGAAGTCATTGGTGTAGGCGTTGAAGATGAAATTCATCATGCGAGAGAACGTCGGAGGAGCGTTGGCGAGGCCAAAAGACATGACAGTGTATTCATATGAACCAAAGCTTGTTCTGAATGCTGCCTTGGGAATATCTTCTTCACGAATGCGAATCTGGTGATAACCCATACGGAGATCAAGCTTGGAGAATACTTGGGCACCTTTGAGTTGTTCGAACAGCTCATTGATATTGGGAAGTGGGTATTTGTTCTTGATGGTCTTCTTGTTCACCGGACGGTAATCAACACAAAGTCTGTCTGTTCCATCCTTCTTCTTCACAAAAAGAACACCACAACCCCACGGAGAAGTACTAGGCCGGATGAGACCCATTCTTTCTTGCTCATCGAGTTGCTTCTTCAGCTCCTTCAACTCCTCAGGTCCGAGCTTGTAAGGACGTTTGCACACAGGTTCTGTGCCAGGTTCAAGTTCAATAACGAATTCAACTGGCCGGTGCGGAGGCATTCCTGGGAGCTCTTCTGGAAAGACGTCTTGATATTCGCAAACGACTGGAATTTGAGAGATGGCATCCAATTCACCCTTCTCATTGAGAGAAAACAGACGAATAGTATTATCCCGAGCGGCAAAGACAATTACATCCTCAGACGAATGAGTCAATTGAATCTGCCTGGCAGCACAATCAAGATGTGCCTTGTGCTTAGAAAGCCAATCCATCCCGAGAATAAGATCAATATCCGAGTCACCAAGAACCGTTGGAGAAGATAGAAACTTGTAGTCACCCAAAGTGATAGAAACATCCGGAACGATGGAGTTAGCCTGCATGCGCTTACCGGGAGAGACAATTGCTAAAGGACTGGGCAAAACTTGTGAAACCAATTCATGCCTATTTGTAAACGGTCTCGAGATGAAGCAATGCGATGCACCAGTATCAAAAAGAACTTTTGCAGGAATATCATTAACAGGAAGGTTACCCATGATCACATCTGACGAGTCCTCTGCCTGAGTTGCATTCATCAAATTGACCTTGGCATGCTTGGGGTTATGCTTGACCACAGCTGTACTTGCCGATCTGACAGGAGGAGGAGGAGGAAGACGCCTCTGGTTGAAACACTTGTTGGCATAGTGACCCTTCTGTTGGCACTTGTTGCACGTGACCTCTGAAAGCGGACGGTGATACGGAGCACTCGATCTTGGAGCTTGAGACGAAGTCTTGTTCTGAAAGCCAGGGTTGGGTGGGTGGGAAGAACCACTGCCACCTTTGCTCTTCTGCTGATACGGCTGACGGAACGGAGGAGGAGGAAGCCAAAACTTCTGCTGCTTGGCCACTTGAGTAGAGGAAGAAGGAGTAACATCTCTGACACGCGTCCTGGAAGCATCACACCTCAACTGAGCAGCCTCTTGCTTCAGTGCCATGTTGTAGAACTCATCGTATCTCAAAGGCTCGAAGAGGACAAGAGCGAGCTGAATATCTTCTCTGAGACCACCCCTGAACTGATATATCATGCTCTTCTCATCAGGCACGTCCTGCTTGGCAAAGCGGGCAAGCTTCTGGAACAATTTGTTGTAGTCATAGACAGACAAAGAACCTTGCTTCAGATTGCGGAATTCATCACGCTTGCTTTCAACCACGCTCTGTGGAATGTGATGAGCTCGGAAATCTCGACGGAAATCATCCCAAGTGATAACACGTCCACCTCTGGAATCCTTGTACTGCTGGAACCATTCTGCAGCTTGATCTTTGAGTTGGAAGGAAGCGAACTTCACAAAGTCCTCAGGCCTGACGTTGCTGCACTCGAAATGCTTACACAGATCCACAAGCCAATCGTCAGCATCGGTTGCCTCAACACAATTGTTGAAAGTCTTTGGCCCGTTAGCAAGGAACTGGTTGAGTGTAGCAAAGTGACTCTGATTGCTGCCTTGATTCCCTTGACTGCCTTGATTGCGCTCTTGAAGAATTTGCATGATCAGCTGAGTGTTTGCATTGGTTGCGGCCATCACAGCTTGCCATGCCTCTGGAGGAGGTGGAGGCGATGGCGGATCTTGATTCTGGTTCTGACTGGTGCTCTTAGCGGGAGCCATCCTGAAGATGTTGACCACCGTTAGCACATTGACAGATAAATATTTAAGCTGAATCCAACGGAATGAAAATTGCAACATATAGTCTTCACATCCGAACAAAATGAACGAATGCATTCCTCTTCAAATGGTCACATATCCATAAATTGAGAAGCCACGTAGAATTAAGGTAGAGAAATAAATCAACAAGGTACGGATCAAGAATGAATAATCGGTAAGAAATCCCAATCTCAAACCAATATCCGTGGAAGAAGAACTAGAGTTACTAGAATTCCCACCTATGAAACTCCCGAACCTTTCCGGTTATGCAATCAGGTGTTGGGGATACAGGGGAAGCATAATATCTCACCCAAACTAGCAAATCCTACATCCAGCTGTATCCATCCTTCAACACATAACCAAGAAAACTTCGGAAACCATCTACCTCAACCTTCGAAAAGCATCCGTTATACAAGTTATGGCGATACTCCCGAACTCCCGCCCCAGCACTGGGTGGCGTCAAGGTTATCTCACCAACGAACTGCATAAAAGAGATTTTCGATGTCGGCGAACATATCTCAAGTATTCCAGAATTGCAACGATAAAATTATGATGACAACACCTCAGAGCTCAACTCCCCGGGACACTTCCACTAAACCCCTGACAGGAGGCACCAAGACAGTATTCTCATCATAAGCCATCGGAACAAATCCAAGATACTCGCGTGATCCTAAAAAAAAATTTAGTGAAATTTGAGAAGAGAAGAGCCAAAACTCTACGTCAGGATGCCTTACCAGAGCGATGAGGAGACTGGGAAGTAAAAAGAATTCCTAAGCTCTCCGATATATAATTCCTAAAAGACTCAAAACATTTTTCTAGACACAACTCGGCTGCTAAAAACGATCAAGCAATGGGGCTCCTAAGGTCGGGGAAGGCTCTGATTACCAACTTGTAACGCCCTCGATGCGGCCATAGCTCCCACGTGTCGAGGCACGACTTAGAGACATAACCGCATTGAAAGCAATGTCGCAAGTCAGGCAATCATTACAACATCCCATGTAATATATGATAAAAGGGGGAGATACATAGTTGGCTTACACTCGCCACATCACATCAAAGTACATAAATAACATCCATCATACAAACACTCATGGCCCGACTACGGCGCCAAAATGGAAAAGAACCCAACATGCGACAAGGCCCTGAATCGAACCCCAACTAGGCACCACTACTGATCATCGGGAAAGGAAACATAATAACGCTGGGAGTCCTCGTCGAACTCCCACTTGAGCTCGTACTCGTCACCTGGAGCGAAATCACCTGGACCTGCATCTGGAATTATAGTATCTGTGAGCCACAGGGACTCAGCAATCTCGCACCCTCGCGATCAAAACTATTTAAGCTTATAGGAATGGATGAGGCAAATATATGTGGAGCTGCAGCAAGCGACTAGCATATGTGGTGGCTATCTTATACGCAAAAGAGAGTGAGAAGAGGAGGCAAGCACGAGCGAGAATCTAGAAGGACAACCTGCGCAAGCATAACTCCAACACCGTGTCCACTTCCCGGACTCCGCCGAGAAGAGGCCATCACGGTAACACACTCAGTTGATTCATTTTAATTAATTAAGGTTTACGTTATCTACAACCGGATATTAACAAATTCCCATCTACCCATAACCGCGGGCACGGCTTTCGAAAGTTCAAACCCTGCAGGGGGGTCCCAACTTAGCCCATGACAAGCTCTCATGGTCAACGAAGGAATAGACCTCCTCCCAAGACGTTCCGATCAGACTCGGTATCTCGGTAACTCAAGACACTTCGACAGGTTAAAACAAGACCAGCAACACCGCCCGAATGTGCCGACAAATCCCGATAGGAGCTGCACATATCTCTTTCTCAGGGCACACTCAGATTGTCCTAGGTACGGGTAGGCCAGCCCAGAGTTGCCCCTGGTGGCCACCGGTAGCTGACAGGTGGACCAACACTCAGAGGAGCACTGGCCCGGGGGGTAAAATAAGATGACCCTTGAGTCTGCAGAACCCAAGGGAAAGAAAAGGCTAGGTGGCAAATGGTAAGACCAATGTTGGGCATTGCTGGAAAAGCTTTAATCAAGGCGAACTATCAAGGGGTTCCCATTATAACCCAACCGCGTAAGGAACGCAAATCCGGGAACATAACACCGATATGACGGAAAACTAGGGCGGCAAGAGTGGAACAAAACACTAGGCGAGAGGCCGAGCCTTCCACCCTTTACCAAGTATATAGATGCATTAAGGTAACATAGCAATATAATGATATCCCAACAAGTAAATAAATGTTCCAAGAAGGAACGGCCTCCAATCTTCACCTGCAACTAGCAACGCTATAAGAGGGGCTGAGCAAAGCGGTAACATAGCCAATCAAAGGTTTGCTAGGACAAGGTGGGTTAGAGGTTGACATGGCAATTGGGAGGCTGACAAGCAAAAGGTAGGCATCGTAGCATTGGCATAGCAAGAGCGAGCAAACTAGCATAGCAAAGATAGTAGTGATTTCGAGGGTATGATCATCTTGCCTGCACAGTTGTCAGAGTTGACTGGATCCTCACAAGCAAACTCACGGGCTCCTCGGTAGCAAACTCGTCTCCCGGCTCTACCCAGCAAGACAAACAAGCAACAAGGATACAATCAACCACGTGCAAGACCAAGCAATATGATGAAATGATGATATGCTATGCGGGATGCGATGCGGGATGCAAAATGCAAGATATGACAGGAAATGCGTGAACCTGGCCTCAACTTGAAAACGATATAAAGATCATCGGGATCGGAGTTACGGTTTGGAAATGGCAAGCGTTTTAAGATATGACACCGGTCTGCGATTTACAGCAAGTAGGCATCTAAACGCAATGCAACGAACATGCTACAGCCACCAAACGTGACAACAAAATACATGGCAGGTATGCACACAAGATGCTTAACAAAATACTAGCACTGAGCCATGGCCAATTCATCCATTATGAGGTTCAAACAAGCATGGCAAAAACGCAAATGCAAAACAGATTCCAGACTTAGTGAAATTAACACTTGTCTGAAATTTCAGATCACGAAGCCCTCTTCGGAGCAGCAAAACAACATGATACATGACCTGAACATGACAATTAAGAACATGGCATGGAGCTACTCAACAAGCTTAACAGAAGACCCAAAGTGACCTGGGGCCAAAAGGGTTCACAAAATATATTAACGGGCACACGAACATAGCTAAAACACAATCAGTTTTCAGATTTAGTGAAAACTGAGACATGCTGAAATATAACTCACGAAGGCATGTAAACGAGCTCGATGCACTCACCATGGTGCAAGTCACAGCAAGTAAAGCATACATCCATTAAGAAGGCACAAAATACAAGCTAGACATGGCAAGAACAATGGCATAGCATGCACGGATCAACTACAACAACGCCGGCAAAATCGCAAACGAGTTGACGATCTGCCCAGATTCACCACGAAGCAAAAGTAGAGCTCGATTGACTCAAGCTATGGTGCTCCATAATTGCGAACAAAGACATGGATGGATAGAGCACAACATGAATAACAAAAGTCCCTTACTGATCATCCTCAAAATAGGCACGGATCATTAGGAAACAAGCTGAACATATGGCATCATGAACTAAAATATCCCAGACTTAGTGAAAACAACTAAGTCCCTGGAAACAGATTTCCCGGGTGCCTCACTTTGCAAGCTTGCACAAGTCACCACACACATCCTAAAAATGCATGGGTTTCACCTCTGGAAAGAAGACAAAATCCTTAACAAAACATATGAAGGACTCACAGGCATAGCATGCACACAATAATCATGGCAAAAATGACAAAAGTCTAAGATGAACTAGCAGATCTGACAATTAACTCACGAAGCCTCCTTCTAACAGCATTTTGGGCACCAAGATGAACTCAAATGAAAATGATGCAATGGAATGAAATGATGTACTCGTCGAGATGAAGATTTTGATATATTAAATGCCCAAATCGAGCTACGGATGCAAAGTTACGGGCGGTCAAAGTAGGCATAAAAACTTAGGGGGAGAGGGAAAAAGTGAACCCTAGGAATTTTGGATCTCAGATCTGGAACGGGCACTGTTCATCGGGCGCGCGAACCGAGGTGCTCCGGCGAGCTCGAACCGGCTCCGGCGAGGTGGTGGCCGAGGCGGCCGGGTCCGGTGGCGGCGAGGTGGCGCCGGCCCGGGGTGGCGCGGGGCGGCAAGGGGCGACCGGGCCCCGAGGGAAGGTGGCGCGGGGCGCCGGTGTCGGCGGCTGCCGGATTAGGTGGTCGGGTGGCGGGCTCCGGCGACGGGGCGCTGTGGTGCGGTGGTCGGCGACGGGCGGCGGCCGGTCGTGGGGAAGACGAAGGCGGCGCGGGGAGATGGCCTCGGGCCCGGGTGGAGGAGGAAGGGGGCCGGCGCTGGGCCTGCGGGCCCGCGTCGGTGGCGGCGGCGATGCGGTCCCCCAGGGACACGTGGCGGCGGCTGACTGGATAGCGGCGGCGGGCGGACGCGTCCGGCCGGGGGCGGACGTGTCCGTCGGTGCGAGGATCTTATTTTTTTTAGAACTAGGGTTTCGAGGGGGAAGACGAGATCCGAAAATGGAGGGGGTATATATAGGCATAAGTAGAGCTAGGAGAGTCCAAATGAGGTGCGATTTTCGGCCACGCGATCGTGATCGAACGCTCTAGGACATGGAGCAGAGTTTGGTGGGTTTTGGGCCAAATTTGAGGGGTGTTGGGCTGCAACACACACGAGGCCTTTTCGGTCCCTCGGTTAACCGTTGGAGTATCAAACGAAGTCCAAATGATACGAAACTTGACATGCGGTCTACCGGTAGTAAACCAAGGCCGCTTGGCAAGTCTCGGTCCAATCCGGAAATTTTTAATCCCCACACACGAAAGAAAGCTAGAAATGGCCACCAGAGGAGAACGAAGCACCGGAATGCAAAACGGACAACGGGGAAAATGCTCGAATGCATGAGATGAACACGTATGCAAATGCAATGCACATGATGACATGATATGAGATGCATGAAAACGAAAACAACACACAGAGACAAAGACCCGAACCCGAGAAATAAATATAACTTAACGCCGGAAACGGCAAGAGTTGGAGTATAAATTAGGAAAGTTACATCCGGGGTGTTACATAATGATAGTGCAACTTATTTGTGGCACTGCCGTTTAGGTCATATTGGTGTAAAGCGCA
This sequence comes from Triticum urartu, assembly GCF_003073215.2. Lineage (NCBI taxonomy): Eukaryota > Viridiplantae > Streptophyta > Magnoliopsida > Poales > Poaceae > Triticum > Triticum urartu. Next base: position 18,355,929 of record NC_053027.1, on the reverse strand, counting down.
TGAAGAAAATCCATGCTGATGGGCTTTTGGAATCACTTGATTATGAATCAGTTGATGCTTGCGAACCATGCCTCATGGGCAAGATGACTAAGACTCCGTTCTCCGGAACAATGGAGCGAGCAACAGATTTGTTGAAAATCATACATACTGATGTATGTGGTTCGATGAATATTGAGGCTCGCGGCAGGTATCATTATTTTCTGATCTTCACAGATGATTTGAGCAGATATGAGTATATCTACTTGATGAAACACAAGTCTGAAACATTTGAAAAGTTCAAAGAATTTTAGAGTGATGTGGAGAATCATCGTAACAAAAATAGAAGTTTCTACGATATGATCACAGAAGTAAAATATTTGAGTTACGAGTTTGGCCTTCAGTTAAAACAATGTGAAATAGTTTCACTACTCACGCCACCTGAAACACCACAGTGTAATGGTGTGTCCGAACATCGTAACAGTACTTTATTAGATATGGCGCGATCTATGATGTCTCTTACCGATTTACCACTATTATTTTAGGGTTATACATTAGAGACAACTACATTCACATTAAATAGGGCACCATCTAAATCCATTGAGACGACACCGTATGAACTATGGTTTGGCAAGAAACCTAAGCTGTCGTTTCTTAAAGTTTGAGGTTGCATTGCTTATGTGAAAAAGGTTCAACCTGATAAGCTCAAACCCAGATCGGAGAAGTGCATCTTCATAGGATACCCAAAAGAAAATGTTGGGTACACCTTCTATCACAGATCCGAAGGCAAGATATTCATTGCTGAGAATGGATCCTTTCTAGAGAAGGAGTGTCTCTCGAAAGAAGTGAGTGGGAGGAAAGTAGAACTTGATGAGGTAACTTTACCTGCTCCCTTATTGGAAAGTAGTTCATCATAGAAATATGTTCCTGTGACTACTACACCAATTAGTGAGGAAGCTAATGATGATGATCATGTAACTTCAGATCAAGTTACTACCGAAACCTCGTAGGTAAACCAGAGTGAGATTCGCACCAGAGTGGTACAATAATCCTGTTCTAGAGGTCATGTTATTTGACCATGATGAGCCTACAAACTATGAGGAAGCGATGATGAGCCCAGATTCCGCGAAATGGCTTGAGGCCATGAAATCTGAGATGAGATCCATGTATGAGAACAAAGTATGGACTTTGATTGACTTGCCCAATGATCGGCGAGCCATTGAGATTAAATGGATCTTCAAGAGGAAGACGGACGCTGATATTAGTGTTACTATCTACAAAGCTAGAATTGTCGCAAAAAGGTTTTCGACAAGTTCAAGGTGTTGACTACGATGAGAGTTTCTCACTCGTATCTATGCTTAAGTCTGTCCGAATCATGTTAGCAATTGCCGCATTTTATGAAATCTGGCAAATGGATAAACAAAACTGCATTCCTTAATGGATTTATTAAAGAAGAGTTGTATATGATGCAACCAGAAGGTTTTGTCAATCCTAAAGGTACTAACAAAATATGCAAGCTCCAGCGATCCATCTATGGACTGGTGCAAGCATCTGGAGTTGGAATATACGCTTTGATAAGTTGATCAAAGCATATAGTTTTATACAGACTTGCGGTGAAGCCTGTATTTACAAGAAAGTGAGTGGGAGCACTACAACATTTCTGATAAGTATATGTGAATGACATATTGTTGATCGGAGATAATGTAGAATTATTCTGCAAAGTATAAAGGAATGTTTGAAAGGAGTTTTTCAAAGAAAGACCTCGGTGAAGCTGCTTACATATTGAGCATCAAGATCTATAGAGATAGATCAAGACACTTGATAAGTTTTTCAATGAGTACATACCTTGACAAGATTTTGAAGTAGTTCAAAATGGAACAATCAAAGAAGGAGTTCTTGCCTGTGTTACAAGGTGTGAAGTTGAGTAAGACTCAAAACCCGACCACGGCAGAAGATAGAGAGAAAATGAAAGTCATTCCCTATGCCTCAGCCATAGGTTCTATAAAGTATGCCATGTTGTGTACCAGACCTATTGTATACCCTGCCCTGAGTTTGGCAAGGGAGTACAATAGTGATCTAGGAGTAGATCACTAGACAGCGGTCAAAATTATCCTTAGTGGAATAAGGATATGTTTCTCGATTATGGAGGTGACAAAAAGGTTCGTCGTAAAGGGTTACGTCGATGCAAATTTTGACACTGATCCAGATGACTCTAAATCTCAATCTGGATACATATTGAAAGTGGGAGCAATTAGCTAGAGTAGCTCCGTGCAGAGCATTGTTGACATAGAAATTTGCAAAATACTTACGGATCTGAATGTGGCAGACCCATTGACTAAACTTCTCTCACAAGCAAAACATGATCACACCTTAGTAATCTTTGGCTGTTAATCACATAGCGATGTGAACTAGATTATTGACTCTAGTAAACCCTTTGGGTGTTGGTCACATGTCGATGTGAATTATGGGTGTTAATCACATGGTGACGTGAACTATTAGTATTAAATCACATGGTGATGTGAACTAGATTATTGACTCTAGTGCAAGTGGGAGACTGAAGGAAATATGCCCTAGAGGCAATAATAAAGTTATTATTTATTTCCTTATATCATGATAAATGTTTATTCTTCATGCTAGAATTGTATTAACCAGAAACATAAGACATGTGTGAATACATAGACAAACAGAGTGTCACTAGTATGCCTCTACTTGACTAGCTCGTTAATCGAAGATGGTTATGTTTCCTAGCCATAGACATGAGTTGTCATTTGATTAACGGGATCACATCATTAGGAGAATGATGTGATTGACTTGACCCATTCCATTAGCTTAGCACTTGATCGTTTAGTTTGTTGCTATTGCTTTCTTCATAACTTATACATGTTCCTATGACTATGAGATTATGTAACTCCCGTTTACCAGAGGAACACTTTGTGTGCTACCAAATGTCACAACGTAACTGGGTGATTATAAAGGTGCTCTATAGGTGTCTCGATGACAGTTATATTATGAGTTTATGAGTTTTGATGTACCGAAGGAGTTCGGAGTCCCGGATGAGATCGGGGACATGACAGGGAGTCTCGAAATGGTCGAGACGTAAAGATCGATATATTGGATGACTATATTCGGACATCGGAAAGGTTCCGAGTGATTCGGGTATTTTCGGGGGTACCGGGGAGTTACGGGAATACGAGGAAAAAGTAATGGGCCTCATGGGCCAAGTGGTGGAAGAGAGGAGGCAGGGCGCGCGGCCCCCCTAGCCCAAACCGAATTGGACTAGGGGGCCGGCCCCCCTTTCCTCTTTTTCCTCCTTCTCCTTCCTTCTCCTTCTCCTCCTTCCTTTCCTCCTCCTAGTAGGAGTAGGAAAGGGGAGTCCTACTCCTACTAGGAGGAGGACTCCTCCTCCTGGCGCGCCCATAGAGGGCCGGCCGGCCTCCCCCCTTGCTCCTTTATATATAGGGGCAGGGGGCACCTCTAGACACACAAGTTGATCAGTTGATCTCTCCCAGCCGTGTGCGGTGGCCCCCTCCACCATATTCCACCTCGGTCATATCGTAGCGGTGCTTAGGCGAAGCCCTGCATCGGTAGCAACATCATCACTGTCACCACGCCGTCGTGCTGACGGAACTCTCCCGTGAAGTTCTGCTGGATCGGAGTTCGCGGGACGTCATCGAGCTGAACGTGTGCTGAACTCGGAGGTGTCGTGCGTTCGGTACTTGGATCGATCGGATCGTGAAGACGTTCGACTACATCAACTGCGTTGTGCTAACGCTTCCGCTTTCGGTCTACGAGGGTACATGGACAACACTCTCCCCTCTCGTTGCTATGCATCACCATGATCTTGCATGTGCGTAGGAATTTTTTTGAAATTACTACGTTCCCCAACACCTTCCACCATTGCTAGCCTCTCTAATACCGCGCACTTCTCGCCGGTATCATACACCCACCATATACCTTCCTCAAAACAGCCACCATACCTACCTATTATGGCATTTCCATAGCCATTCCGAGATATATTGCCATGCAACTTACCATTGTTCCATTTATTATGACATGTTTTATCATTGTCATATTGCTTTGCATGATCATGTAGTTGAGAATGTATTTGTGGCAAAGCCACCGTTCATAATTCTTTCATACATGTCACTCATGAGTCATTGCACATCCCGGTACACCACCGGAGGCATTCATATAGAGTCATATCTTGTTTATTCTCCACTATTAGTGACTTTGGAGTGACTCTTTGTTGCATGTTGAGGGATAGTTATATGATTCAATTATGTTATTATTGTTGAGAGGACTTGCACTAGTGAAAGTATGACCCCTAGGCCTTGTTTCAACGCATTGCAATACCATTTGTGCTCACTTTTATCATTAGTTACCTTGCTGTTTTTATATTTTCAAATTACAAAAACCTATATCTATCATCCATATACCACTTGTATCACCATCTCTTTGTCGAACTAGTGCACCTATACAATTTACCATTGTATTGGGTGTGTTGGGGACACAAGAGACTCTTTGTTATTTGGTTGCAGGGTTGCTTGAGAGAGACCATCTTCATCCTACGCCTCCCACGGATTGATAAACCTTAGGTCATCCACTTGAGGGAAATTTGCTATTATCCTACAAACCTCTGCACTTGGAGGCCCAACAACGTTTACAAGAAGAAGGTTGTGTAGTAGACATCAAGGTGACGGAGCCATTGTCTTCAGTGTTGAAGATGGACTTGGCAACGTAAACTGTAGCTAGAGCCAGACTTGCAACGCCAGAGTCGGACTCCTCCTCAGACTCCACCTCCGCCTCCTCAGAAGCAGACTCCTCCTTTGAATCCATCTCCTTGCCAACAAAAGCATGAGCCTTGCCAGATGAGCTCTTCTTGTGTGATGAAGACTTTGATGAAGACTTGGAAGAAGACTTTGAGGATTTCTTCTTCTTCTTGTCATCAAAATCATATTCCTTGCTCTTCTTCTTGTTGTTGTTTTCATTGTGCCACTGCGGATACTCAGAGATGTAGTGACCAGGTTTCTTGCACATGTGGCATGTTCTCTTCTTGTGGTCATGAGTAGAAACTTCATCATTTCTTGAGCTGGATCATGAAGACTTTCTGAAGCCTTTCTTCTTGGTGAATTTCTGGAACTTCTTCACAAGCATAGCAAGCTCCTTTCCAATGTCTTCAGGATCACCAGAACTGCAGTCAGATTCTTCTTCAGATGAGGAAGCAGCTTTTGCCTTCAAAGCGTGAGTTCGGCCAAAGTTGGGACCATAGATATCTCTTTTCTCGGGTAGATGAAACTCATGTGTGTTGAGCATCTCAAGTATGTCAGACGAATCGAGTGTCTTGAAGTCAGGGCGTTCTTGAATCATCAGGGGTAGGGTGTCAAATGAGCTGTCAAGTGATCTCAGGAGTGTCTTGACGATTTCATGCCTGGTGATCTCAGTGGCGCCGAGAGCATGAAGCTCATTTGTGATGTCAGTGAGGCGATCAAACGTGAGCTGAACATTCTCATTGTCGTTTCTCTTGAAGCGGTTGAAGAGGTTGCGAAGGACACTGATCCTTTGATCTCTCTGGATTGAGACGCCTTCGTTGACCTTGGAGAGTCAGTCCTAGACTAGCTTTGACGTTTCTAGAGCACTCACACGGCCATACTGTCCTTTGGTCAGATGACCACAGATGATGTTTTTGGCAGTAGAATCCAGTTGAACAAACTTCTTGACATCAGCAGGGGTGACACCTTCACCAGTCTTGGGAACGATGTTCTTGACGACATACCATAGATCGACATCAATGGCTTCAAGATGCATGTGCATCTTATTCTTCCAGTAGGGGTAATCAGTGTCATTGAAGATAGGGCACGCAGCAGAGACTTTGATTATCCCTGCAGTCGACATAGCTAAAACTCCAGGTGGTTAAACCGAATCACACAGAACAAGGGAGTACCTTGCTCTGATACCAATTGAAAGTGCTAGTTATCGACTAGAGGGGGTGAATAGGCGATTTTTATGAAAGTCTTCAAAACACGGGGGATTTGAAGACAAACAGTAGAAATGAACCTATTGATATGCAGCGGAAGGTAGATTACACTCCATAGTCAAGTAAGCAATGAAGTGAAAGCATGAAGACTATCAGCAGCTAGGTAGTATGGATCAAGATGGAAGAAAGTATGAACCAATTGACAACAGTCTTCACATAGTGAAGTCAATCATATCATGTAAGAAGGCAATGACTTCATGAAGACAAAATGTAAGTAAAGAGAGAGGTAAGGATAGAACCAGTTGCTTTGTGAGGACAGGTATTTGTTGGACCAGATCCTGTTGCTGTGACAAATGTACGTCAGGTTAGGGAGGCTGAGATTCAACTCAGAAGACCGCGTCTTCACCTTATTCCCCTTGAGCTAAGGACACACAGTCCTCGCCCAATCACTCTGGTAAGTCTTCAAGGTAGACTTCCAAACCTTCACAGACTTCGTTCACCGGCGATCCACAATGACTCTTGGATGCTCAGAACGCGACGCCTAAACGGCTGGAGGATTCACAGTCCTCAAGTGTAACAAGTCTTCAGATCATGTAGACAAAAAGACTTCAGTGATGCCTAACACTCTTTGGCTCTGGGTGTTTAGGTGTAACACCCCGGATGTAATTTACCTTATATGTATCCCAACTCTTGCCGTTTCCGGCACTAAGTTATTTTATTTCCTCATTGTCGGGTTTTTGTCTTCGTGTGTTGTTTTCTTTGTCATGCATCTCATATCATGTCATCATGTGCATTGCATTTGCATACATGTTCGTCTCACGCATTCGAGCATTTTCCCCGTTGTCCGTTTTGCATTCCGGCGCTCCTATGTCCTCCGGTGGTCCTTTCTAACTCTTTTCGTGTGTGGGTGTTAAACGTTTTTGGATTGGACCGAGACTTGTCATGCGGCCTTGGTTTACTACCGGTAGACCGCCTGTCAAGTGTCGTGCCATTTGGACTTCGTTTGATACTCCAACGGTTAACCGAGGGACCGAAAAGTCCTCGTGTGTGTTGCAGCCCAACACCCCCTCCAAACTGGCCCAAAACCCACCTAAACCTCCTCCATCATCTAGAGCGTTCGATCACGATCGCGTGGCCGAAAACCTCACTCCATTTGGAGCTTCCTAGCTCCCTCTACCTCTATAAATAGGCCTCCCTCTCGAAATCCCGGGTCTTCTCCCCCTGAAACCCTAAAAAAACCTCGCGCCGCCGCCGGACATGTCCGTCCCTGGCTGGACACGCCGCGCCGCCGTGCCCAGCCAATAGCCGCGCACCACGTGTCCCTCCGTCCTCTCCCACCGCCGCGGCCTGTCCCGGCCCAGGGAGAGCCCCCGCGGCCCGGCCGCACGCGCTGCCGCCCATCTCCGCCCGCCTCCACGCCGCCCTTGCCCGTACACTGCCCGTGCTGCCCCGTCTCTTCGTCTGGCCGGCGAGCTCCCAAGCCCAGTAGCCCCAGACTCCGGCGGACCTCGCCGCCCGGCGCCGGCAGCCGCGCCCCTCGCCGCCCCAGCGCCGCGCCCCGGTGAGCTCCCCGCCTCTCACTCCTACTCCGGCGAACTCCGGCGGTCCCCAAGTCCGACTCCGGCGAGCTTTCGTTCCAGGCGAACATCGGGCTGCGCGCGTGAACAGTGTCTCCGGCCGGATCTGGATCTGGAGCACCACTCGGTTGACCTAATTTCCCCCGAAACCCTAATTTTCTTGCATACTTTGACATGCCATAACTTTGCATCCGTAGCTCCGATTCGTGCGTGTAGCATATCAAAATGTTCGTCTCGACAAGTACATCATTTCATCTCATTGCATCATTTTCATTTGAGCTCATCTTGATGCCCGAAATGCTATTGGGAGAGGGCTATGTGAGGAATATTTCAGATCTGTTTCAGCAAATGGCATTTTGTCATTTTTGCCATGATTAATGTGCGCATGCTATGATCCGGAGCTCTACATGTGTTTTGTAGAATGTCATGCCATCTTTACAGGGGTGTATGCCATGTATTTTTGTGATATTTATGGTGACTAGCACAAGCATGCAAAGTAGCTTAATCATTGATGTTGATTTCAGGGACTTAGAATTTCTCTAAGTCCTTGTCCTGATATTGTTTTTATGCCATATGTTCATGTTGTTTTCTTGTGATCCGTGCCTCTTTTGAGGATGATCATAAGGATGTTTTGTTAATATTATTGTGCTCTATCCATCCATGTCTTTGTTTTCAATTATGGAGCAACCTATCTTGAGTCAATCGATCTCCACTTTTGCTATAAATTGTTCCTGGCAGATTGTTGACATGTTTAGCAATTTTGCCAAGCTTGTTGTTGTTGATCCGTGCATGCTATGTTGTTGTTCTTGCCATGTCTAGCTTCTATGCCATGTCTTCTTGATGGGTGTATTCTTAGATTGTCATGCCATGCTTTGTAGTGAGTGCATCGAGCTCGTAAACATGCCTACTCGTTAACTATTTTGCATGCTCCAGTTTTTCACCAAGTCTGAATCTGTTTATGTTTTTGCTATGTTCACATGCTTGCAATTGTATTTTCTGCTCTCTTTTGGCTCAAGGTCACTAAGGGACTTTTGTTATATGCTTAGAATAGCTTCATGACATGCCTTGCTTTTCCATGATATGTTCCTGTAGCATGTAGTTTTCATGCTCTAAAGATTGCTTCCTGATGATAAATTCCTGACTTGTGTTAATTTCACTAAGTCTGAAACCTGTTATCATTTGCACTTTTGCCATGCTTGTTTGAACCTGTTAATGGATGAATTAGTCGTAGCTCAGTGTTCATCTTTTGTCAAGCTTCATGAGTGGATCCCTACCATGTATTTTGTTGTCGTGTTTGAGTGCTGTAGCATATTTATCTTGATGCATTTAGATGGCTACTTGCTGTTTATCGCAGACCGGTGCCATATTTGTTTTGCTTGACATTTCCAAACCGTGCATCCTATTCCGGTGATCTTTACATCGGTTTCAACCGAATCAACTCACCTTTCCAGTGGCACTCTTGGTTTTCCAAGTTGAGGCCAGGTTCAATCATTCCTTTGCAAATCATGCATATGCATCACATATCGCATCCCGCATATCATACCATGTTTGCATCATGTTGCTTGAGCATTGCACGAGATTGATTGTGTTCCCTTTTGCTTGTTGTTCTTGTTTGGGTAGAGATGGGAGACGAGTTCGTGAACGAGGAGCCCGTTGAGTACGCTTTCGAGGATCAAGGCAACTCTAAGACCTTTGCAGGCAAGATGACCATACCCTCGAAATCAATTCTATCTTTGCTTGCTAGATGCTCGCTCTTTTGCTATGCCTATGCTACGATACCTACCACTTGCTTATCATGCCTCCCATATTGCCATGTCAAACCTCTAACCCACCATGTCCTAGCAAACCGTTGTTTGGCTATGTTACCGCTTTGCTCAGCCCCTCTTACAGCGTTGCTAGTTGCAGGTGAAGTTTGGAGATCGTTCCTTGTTGGAACTTGTTTATTGTTGGGATATCACAATATTACACTACAAGAGATCGGGCCTACTATGACAAGACAAAAAATGTCATCGAATAGCTAATAACGTCACAAATTACCCCTATGTGACGATTTATGGGCGTCACAAGGATCGTCATGGAATCCCCGTCATAGATTACTCCTAGTGACGGCGCGTGCAAAACAACGTCACCGGAAATGGGACCTTCGGTGACATTCTCTAGAACGTCAACAACTTGTTATTTCTATGACGGGAGAGTAATGTGACACGTTACGAGGTAATATGCCATATTGTACCATATTCAATGGCGAAGCAATGTCACTGACTTCATGCCACGTCAATGCTCGAGCAGACTATCCCACTGCTAGCATCATGAAGATGATGCCATCAAAATATATTTAATTTATTTTAGATTTAAACGACGATGAATTATCAAATACACTATACTTCAAATGCTTCTCATAGTAAGTATTTAATTCACATCATATTATATAAAAAAGTTAAGATCCAAATCGCATCATAAAATAAATGGAAGACAAATCATACTATATATTCAATCATCTCCGCCAAATTGCCCTCTAAACACGCATGACAGTAAAAAATAACACCAACTCACGAGTTTGACACGACAATAGGCAAGTTGAAAAGCAATATTTAGGTAACTAAAAACCACATGTGTTGTCATGATGATTGCAATGTATGATTCAATAATTATTTCCATCACAAAAGGATGGTCTTCATCCACCTTCTGGTTTGGACTAGGACTGCTGAGTTGCTTACTGACTTGCTTGAGCCCTTACGAGAAAACCAATGAGGTTATCCGTCTCTCCTATTGATTCTTTTGCTGTGCTTAATTCTTCTCTTGCTGGCTCTTCTTCACATCTTCCAATTCTTCTTGTTGCTTCCTCTGTGTCTCTTCACATGCTCTTGCTTGGTGGCATTAGTTTAATAACTGAAGCTGGAAAAGCTGGGACACAGTCAGGGAGAAACAGACAGCAAGCCATGAAAAACAAGACCAGAATGTTCAGAACAAAAAAGCAAAAAATATGATTACTGTAGCTGCCGGCATAGTTGGGAAAACCAGAAACTTTACTATACTCTTCCAAAATTAAGGCTCAATGGATGGCGCTGTATGTTTGTAAAGTAGAAGCAGCTTGATTTACCCAGTTTAGTATGTCATAATATAGTCAAAAACTGAAGTTTACAATGTATCTGCTTTTATCAAGTTCTATGCGTACTGAAAATGTTTGTGGGCTTCAGTCGCTTAACATCATGGGTAGCTAATAAATTAGGAGAGGCATGGCAAATATTAAGTTTAGTTCTCTTTTATGTAGTAGTGGAGAGAAAAGCACACTGGTGTAGGGTTATACATCTCTGTAACGAGTCAAAATCAAGTGCAGTCTTAGTCTTTATTCAGTTTTAAAAAGCACTAGTGAACATGGTTTTCGAGTCGTGAAAAAGTCGAGCCTGCAGTTGCGACTAGTCGCGACTCGCGACTCGAGTCGACCTAAGTTGAGTCGACATTTTTTGACTCATCGACTACTCCACGACTAGGCGAGCGACTCAAAAACCATGCTAGTGAAGGACTATTTATGGGGCAGCAGAACCATAAGTTTCAGGTTTTAGCATAGATAAAGTAGTTGCATCCAAAAGCTAGTTTATTCGGACATGTAGATACAGGGATGCAAGGATGTGCTGCTTCCTGCTTCTACTTAGTTCTCCTTTTATATGCTGCATACTTTAGTTAATGTGTTTATGTTCATCTGATTATGACACCATTCACTATTCAGCAACCAAGAGGATCTAGTTTTTGTCATTACAGCAGGGTACAACAATCAGATGGTTAACATATAATTTTCTTTTATATGCGAGAGTAGACATACAAGCACATGGCTGCAAAAGAAATATCTCAGCTAAGGCCATGCATCTGATAGCTAACTGAACTTTTGCAGAACTGCTAACTGTACCGCTGTAGCATATATTCAGGTTTAGGCCTTTTTTACAATAGCAGGCTATAACAAATGCAAAACCATGTTCACTAGTGCAGCTTTACACACACCTATCAATAGGATATCAACTAAACTTAATTGGCAGGAGGTTCAGGCTTTTTACCATAGCAAGTTGTGGCAAATCCAAATTACATAGAAGGGTAGGATGAGGAGTAGCATGCATGAACCCGAACCATTGAACATCAAGTGGTGGAGAGATGAGGAGGGTAGGATGAGTATATCATCGAGAGATGTCACACATCGCAGTGGAGAAGAGAGCCGGGTGGTCAAGGCGGGTTAATGCGGTGGATCCAAGCTCGGCAGTTCGGTGGCTTCCTTCAATCTGAAAATTGAAGTTTCAAGTCCAAATCTGAAGTACAACTTAATGAAACTACCAAAGATGTCTTTTGGTAGATACCTGAATCTTACAAAAACACAATTTAGGACTTGTAAGAAACCAATGTGTGGAGCCTGGCAGTTGCACTATACATCCAAATAAAATATACCATTGTACTAAATATAAGCCATTCCGTGTTCCATTATACTGAATCCTGGAATTGATCTTCTCTGTACCTATGCAATACTTCTAGAAAATTTGAGATGGCCAAGACATTGATGTATGATGCTTTTGAGGATCTGTTGCAAAACCAGAATGCACTATGCTATATATATACGCATATTTTTCACTGTTGCAAAGCCAAACAGGGCCTCCAGAACCGGAGGGCCCCCAATTCTTTTCTAATCAAAGCTTTAAATGAAGCATTACATACTAGAAGTAAAGAACTAATGAAAATATTTTTTGCCAACCCAACCCAACCCCTGTATATCTCTCTCTAATCACAATGCATCAATTCCTCTAGGCGCTTTATATCTGCCCCTCTCTCTCAATTACTATTTACTAGTCTTTTCTGAACCTGTGTAGTCAACCGGTGTAATCTTTTGTCGAAAAATTACATCGACTGCAAAAAAAAAAGATTTTTCTTTTTCATAGATAGGGCCTAATTTTGATTTGCAAATGGACTCCGATTTCTCTTGTGCGACCCTGAATAACATCCATGAAAATATGGTGCATCCGCAATTAAGTTAAATAAAAGATCAGAATGTACAATATGAACTTAATATAATGAACCCTAATCATTGCAGATTACAAACTTTGTAAAATCCTAATTAGCGAGATGGGCAGGATGAGGAGTGGTATGCATGAACCCTATTCTTTGAACACTAGGGGCTGGCAAGATGAGGAGGGAGGAATGAGGAAATTACCAAGAGAGACGTCGTTGGTCGCTTCAATCGGGGGGACAAGAGGGCCGGGTTCTCACGGGGATGGTCGGTGCGGTGGATCCCAGCTCGGCCGGTGGGGCGGCCTGCTCCAATATTCTCCCATTGGCGGCAGCTGCAATCCAGGGAGAAGAGGGGGTGCTCGCGGGGCAAGTTGTTGCGCTGGATCCGAGCGCCGCCTGGGCGCAGGCGACATCCCCCAAAGTGTCGTCGCCGGTCGTTGCAATCAGGGGAAGAAGAGAGCCAGATGAATCTATCTACGAAGAAAATGCGGGGTGGGTTGTGGCTTTAGCGGTGTCCCTCCGCGGGTGAATTGGAAGGGAAGGGAATTTGGCTGGGTCTTTGACGAGTGGGGACATAGGATGGAAGCGGGGAAAAAAAATTAGAGAAGTGGACTGGAAAGTGTGTTTGGGTGGAGGGAATTTTTTCTTGGGGGCGGATGTTTTATTTTCAGAATTTAATTTCCATTTTAATATCATGTAATTTATTTAATTCGAAAAATTAGCAAATGATTATTTAAAAATGTAAATTTTACATAAACATTGTGATGTGGTACTTTCACAGGAATTTTTGGAGAATTGTAAAATACAGGTTGAAGGTTGTACATGGTGGCCAATTGGGGACCAGCGACGTTGTCACGGTCGCCGACGAGCAATTGTGATGCCTGCGGAGGAAAAGCGGATGTCTAAGGGAGAGACGGAGGTGCGACGTGGCAGCCGGTGCTATGCGAGGGTGTTGTATCATGTCATGCGATATGTTGGCCAAATGGATCTGCGTGAGGTGAGTACATGGGAGTGGAGGCACATATGTGGAACTGGCAACAACTAGCCAGAACTGATATGTGTCCTGCCTCGCCTATGATCATCCTGCCTCTCCACGCCGCACCGGCGCCGCTTAGTAGCCTTTTCGAAAAACTAGGGTAGGTCCCACCGCTAGACATTACTTGCCAAAAAAACGATCGTCACACATTCGTAGTATTCGGTGACTAGCAAGTTCGTCATGCAAAATATCAAATCGACACAAAAATTGGCAGGCAAGTGTGCTAAAGGGCCAAGGCAACGCAGTGACGTTTATCGTCACTGATTTGAGGTAATCGGTGATGCAACCTACGAAAACGTCACACATTAGACCTTTCGGTGACGTCCTTCACCATCGTCACAAGGATTTTCGTCACAGTATCTCGATTTTGTTGTAGTGTTATCTTGTTTATCTTAATGCACCTATATACTTGGTAAAGGGTGGAAGGCTCGGCCTTATGCCTAGTGTTTTGTTCCACTCTTGCCATCCTAGTTTCCGTCATATCGGTGTTATGTTCCCGAATTTTGTGTTCCTTACACGGTTGGGTTATAATGGGAACCCCTTGATAGTTCGCCTTGAATAAAACTCCTCCAGCAATGCCCAACCTTGGTTTTACCATTTTCCACCTAGCCTCTTTTTCCCTTAGGTTTCCGGAGCCCAAGGGTCATCTTTATTTTAACCCCCCTGGGCCAGTGCTCCTCTGAGTGTTGGTCCGAACTGGGCAGCATGCGGGGCCACCTCGGGGAAACTCGGGGGTTGGTTTTACTCGTAGCTTGACCTATCTGAGTGTGCCCTGAGAACAAGATATGTGCAGCTCCTATCGGGATTTGTCGGCACATTCGGGCGGTGTTGCTGGATTTGTTTTACCATTGTCGAGGATGTCTTGTAACCGGGATGCCGAGTCTGATCGGATTGTCTTGGGAGAAGGAATATCCTTCGTTGACCGTGAGAGCTTGTGATGGGCTAAGTTGGGACTCCCCTGCAGGGATTTTGTCGCATTTGGGGGTTGATCTTTATTTTGGTACCGTAGTCGGACCCTGAGTGTATTAGATGAATGTAATGACTTATTTATGTATTTGTGTGACGTGGCGAGTGTAAGCCAACTATGTACCTTTCCCCTTTATTTATGTACATGGGTTGTTTGCGAAGATTACCTTACTTGCGATATTGCTTTCAATGCGGTTATGCCTCTAAGTCGTGCTTCGACGCATAGGAGATATAGCCGCATCGAGGGTGTTACAAGTTGGTATCAGAGCCGACCCTCGCGGTTACACGGATGGTTGCGGACAGGTGCGTGGTCATGTTGTTCATGACGTTTGTGACCCGTCGTGGCACACGACATGGAACATGTACTGGACTGGAAGCACAGACATATGTGCCAAGAGAGAACGTTCATGTGGCCCGACGAGGACGTCGGTTCCTCTGAGTGGGGGTGCATGTCACTACAAGAAATCTGTTAATACATGACGGATTTCTCATGACAAATTCAAAAACTGTCATGGATGACCTAGTACAGCCCACAAGCCCACAAAAGCCCGCCCAAACCCAACCTCGTATATAAAACCTAACCCTAAGACACTTCTTCCCCAATCTCTCTCCCCCTCCGCCGCCACCCCCTCGTCTTGTCACTCCTCCTAGATCGGCTCCTCTCTCGCTCCTCCTTGATCCCCACCTAGATTCGCTCCTCTCTCCCTTCTCTATCCCCACCTAGATTCTCTCCTCTCTCCCTTCTCCTCGATGCCGATTTTTTTAGAGCAAGCAGATTGGATCGATGGTGACCGCATGAGCGTGCCGCCGCCGCATGGAATCGCCTTGCCGCTGCGTGGAGTCGCTTTGTCACCGCCTCCCATTGCCACTTGCCAGCAAGGTAACTTCGTCCCAACCACTGCTCACCTCCAGGTCCTCTCGTGCTGTTGCTTGTCGTGGTCGTCTTGTCCGCTGGGCGCTTGCTTCTTACTGACATACTACATGTGTGCTTGCTGCTGCCGTAGTACATGCGTGCTTGTTGTTTCATAGTACATACGTGGTTGCTAGGTGATGGGTTGCGTGCTTGCGTGATTGATTTCCTTCATCTTGCAGGTGCACACACACACCTGACATCTAGGGAAGTCCACCATCTGAACCACCACGACCATCCCTCTTGGCTAGCACAAGCAGCGCCATCGGCACTTCGAAAGTGAAGGCAAGCAGCCAAGAACTGTATAAAATCCTGAATTTGTGTAAGTGTTTTCTTATTGATACAAATTTTTTATTTGTATTTGTCGTATATATGGTTTAAAAACACTAAAATAAAACATATCTTCCTAAAAGATATGTCTGCAGAAGAAGACAAGTTGTGTGGTAGTTCACGTTCAGTCCCTAACAAAAAATTAGACCATGCCAGTGATGAATAAAGCATATTAGTGTTCTTCTCCTTTATGTTGTTATAAATCTGGCATATCTCTATATTTTTTTATATTATTTACCACCTTACTCCCTGGCATAGTTGCAAACTAATAATTGACGTTGTGTATGTTCTTCACTGAGAAGTGGTTGTTTGATACAGTATACCAGTGTGCATTTTTATTTGCAGCAGAACTTGTCTAAGTTAGATGTACTCATCTTTGTTGCTATTAGGATCAAATATCAATGCTACATTCGGTAAAAAAATCTCCTTCGGCTTTAGTGTATTGTTAAGGTTCTGATAAGTTCAGATATACTACCTCCATTTCAAAATATAATGCGTTTTTTGTAGGCTAAACTGAGGTAGTATTTCTTAGTTCTGACAATGCCTCGCTTAATACTGATCGGTAATCATGAATTTGTTTTCCTGCATATATCTGTACATGTTCCTATCTGAATTAATGCTGGACGTTTTTTGGTGTGTGCGTGTGACATTCAAGTCACATTTTCGCAATATATGTTGGTATATGGTCTTGTTTGAAACTTATGAAATTCGACATACCACAGCAAGCTTTAGAAGTAACTTCCTTCCATCTACAAAAGCTGAGAGGGAGGGGGAGAGGCACACAATTTTACCACCGAATAAGCTGCTCCCTGACCTGGAGGGGGAGGCACAAGATTCACCACTGAATAAGCTAATACACTCAACATGATTGAGGCTCTAAAATGAAATAATGAAAGTGTAGCAATCGACAGCTTTGGAGATTTAGAGGCACACAAACATAATGAGATAGTGTAATAATCTGCAGCTTCGAAAATTTTGATTTTTGTTTGCAGCAAATAACAATATTGGTGTTTCCATTGCACTTTGGCCTCTAATGAAATTCTTCTTTGTGTCAATAATAATTCTCTGTCAAAAGTTTTAGTTTAACAGTATACTAACTTTTGTCAGTTGCTTTGCCCAGGTCTATCTCATGGACACCCAGGTTGATATACAGTTTTCTCAACACCCAGATTTGTGGAGCCTGATGTTGGACAATTAGGATGGGACTGCAGACCTTTAGATTTTGGTGCTGAGATTTGTGTGCCCCTCGCTACATGTAAGCCACGTTTATGATGTTGATCTTTCTGCTATGGATTGTAGTTTGGTTCCACTACTAGCGCCTTGAAGACTAAGGGTGGTGTTGTCCTGGCTGTGAGAAACGTATCACCTCACCACTGCTGGTAATTTTGCATCTCCACTTATTGCTTTATTATCGTTCCAGTCGAATACAAATTCTTCAGCTGTATACTTAACCGTTGATGATCTCTTGTGGCTGCAAGAGAAATGTATGGGCAAAATTTCAACATTCTTAGATAGGTCAATTGCTGTGTCCTTCATAGCCTTTTGATTTTATTTTTACTATTTCTTTTTTTGTTCTAAGTTTCAACTATCAAGTCTCAACAAGATGTGGACATTGTTCTTCAGGGCATATATGCTTTCTTAATGCTCTAACAGGGTAGATTCTGTGGTTGCTTAACCTAATTTATGAAAATCGGTGGTACCCAAAGGCGCCATTCAATAAGTATTGAAAAGTTGATCCATTCCTACTCACTGCACTGGAAAAATATTGTACAACTGGACAACTGTAGATGTATGTAGCTGTTTGTCGCTGTTTGTCTTCTCAACGCATAACTATCCCTTCTTGTATCTTCATAACATATCATCAGGGAGCATTGGACATATGACAATTGAATGAATCTTGTGCACTGCATTATGTATTGTCCCCCTTTGTGAGACAAGTGTTTTTATGTTTCTTGTTTGGACGATATGCAAAGTACTTAGCATTTCATTGTTTACTCATAACTTGGTTGTGTTAATTAATATAGATCTACATGATACTTATATGTAGCAAATACTATGCTAGTGTAAGATCTAAGAATTTTGGACAACACGTGATCTATTTTTTAAATTTTTTGCACTTCTCTTACATCTATCTATTCATATCTACAAATATCTAACGGTCTTGTAAATATGCTAGGTATGATTGCATAGCGGGCTACTTGGCGCTGCCCATCACAATCTGCATGACGTGATAGATAGCGTCCATCAGGAGTGTCGACGGCAAGAACATGAATAACTACTTCAATAGTTTAAATGTATAGTTTGTGTGAACTGGATTGTACTATTTCTTAATTTTTTTGAGTGATATTTTGTTAAGCTATGTTGTAAAATTACCATTTTATGGAGGTTTTTGTAAACTACTATGTTGTAGATACCTCTCGATGGTTGAATGAAACTTTGGAAATACTTTTGTCTTGGGCCAAAGTTTGCATTATGATTTCTGTAATGCATTATGCTTAAAAATGTACTTGGTGAAAATTAGGCCGAATTAAATAGGCTAATGGGCTGAACTAAATTTAAATTTTGCTTAAATCGATGACGGTTTCTATGACGAAAAATAGATGTCCACGTTGGCAGCCACGTCAATCCAGTTGCTTAATTGATGATCCTATGTGGCGTCGTTGCATGACGGTTTATTCCGTCACAATGATTTGGGCCTTGGGCGGGCCTCGAGCAGATCCATGACGGCCAAGATCCGTCATGGTCAGTACGATGTCAAATTATGACGCGATATACATGACAGATTTCAAGTCCGTCATGGGTGGGCACCCATGACAGTTTTCTGTTGGTCTGTGACGGATGATGACCGTCATGTATTAGCAGATTTCTTGTAGTGTGTGATGGCCTGGCTTATTAGGGATGATAGACTACTCATATCAATAAGGAATTCCTTCTTTTCCGGGAGCCCATTCGGACAGAACTCCAAAGTTAAGCGTACTCAGCTTGGAGTAGTGTCAGGATGGGTGACCGACCGGGAAGTTGCTCCCGGGTGCGCATGAGTGAGGACAAAGTGCGCAGAAAAGACTAGTATTGATCTATGGGGCCAGTCTAGATCCCACCAGGAGTAACGACTACCGGCGAGTGTGTCCGGGGCGTTACATTAGGGCTTTGTCCTCGCAAGGATTTCTCTCTCAAAGGCTTCGAGGTGGGTTGCTCTCAAACGACAAAAGCCGTGTACTCACTCTGAGCAGCCACCAATTTATGGTGTAGGGGGTGGGCTATTTATAGCCACTAGGCAACCCGACCTGATTTGTCCAAAATGACCCTGGGTCACTAAGGAACTGACACGTGTTCCAACGATCAGATTTCAAACACATGCGGCAACTTGACTTGGGCTACAAGTAAAGCTGACTCATCCGGCTCTGGATAAGATTTGTTCTCATTGTATTCGCTTGAAGACATAGGATTTGGTTGAGCATCACTTTAGTCACTCTGACTTTGTTCACTTGGACCCCACTTAACAGTACGGTGGTTCCTATGACTCAACAAAGAAGAAAATGAAACTACGAAACAACTATGTCTTCGCGCTCCAAAGACTTCATCCGATGTCTTCTCATGTCATAGTCTTCAATGTGAATATCTTCACATACCACCATTATCTTCAATGTCTTCACACATTTTTAGGGATCATCTCCGGTAGGTAAACCGAATCAATGAGGGACTACTACCTGTGTTATCCTGCAATTCTCACAAACACATTAGTCCCTCAACCAGGTTTATCGTTAATACTCCAAAACCAACTAGGGGTGGCACTAGATGCACTTACACTGATGTGGTCGGAAGTAGCCGAGCAAAGCCCGCACGCACAAGTTACCCAGGTTCGGGCCTCCGGAGAGTAATACCCTACATCATGGTTCTTCTTCTTATTCATGGTGGAAGGGTACCGCATGCGAGGAGTACAATTGATAAGATTGCTACCGAGAGTTGTTTGGTCTAGGAATAGTTGGGGCCTCTAGCCTTCCCTTATATACATGGTGAAGGCTAGGGTTTACAAAAGGAGAGATGCAATATAGGCCGCCACCACTCTTGACTTGGGAGGCAAGACAATTGTAAGGTGGTTACCTCCTCCTTCGGGCTTCCTTTGTTTACTGGGCCTTATGGGCCCCTTGGTAGGCGCCCTAGCGAACCCATCTTGGTGAGCCACCCCTGGTGTATGGCACCGTCACAAAGCGGGTGTCATTTTTGTTTTTTTCACCTGTAGTTGTATCTTTGAACATCATGGTCATGCAAGCATCTACTCGGCACAATATGATTCTAAGTGCCGCCAAGTTGATGTCTAATAACCCATGTGCTGCAATTTTTTGAGTGCAAACATTTGTGTTTGAGTTGTATCTAAGGTGTAGATCATTTCTTTAGTATCTTGCTACTAAGAATATTCATATGTTCATAAATATATTATTCTATTGTTGTGTATTGAATTAGTCTTGTAACATTTCCTTGTAAATATAGATAATGAGGATTGATGCTTGTTGGAGCAATTGATGTTAACCCCCAGCATATGATGCAGCAAAGAGACGTCAGCTTTCTCTATAATCTACTGGATGTGAAAAGATTAGCTATGTGGAACCCGTAATCTCTTGATCTTGTCTATGAATCTGTTGGATTGTCTAATAATCACCATTTTTTAGGTCTTTACCTTGATGCTCTTTGAGACCTGTAATCTTTTGATCTTGTCATTTTACTAGATGTGAAAAGATTAGATATGTGGAAAGATTGGATTTTTTTTATTTTACCCGACTATGTAGACAGAGTTGTAAGTGTACTAATTTTTGTTTCCGCAAAAAAAAAAGATGCACTGAATTTTAGGTCAGTCTATATCCAACCGGTCATTGAGGCCTCAAATTTCTGATTAAATGGGCTGGCCCATGGCCTGATATATTGACCTTGGGCCACGGGGGCAGGTCCAAGGCCTAGGCCTTTTTTTTTCTTTGCCTGAGTGGCGCTGCGTGTCGTCTTCCTCCATTTCCTTTCCTCAACTTTGTCTAAAAAGAGCCAACTAACCTACCTGTGGTTAGATGGTTAGAGAGACTGTGGTATTTCTAGCCCACCAAGGTTCAAATCATGGTGCTCGCATTTATTTCTGGATAGAAGATGTTTTCATCAACGACGAGGTGATTACGGTGACTTCGTAAGGATGAGTGTATGTACGTGTATATGAGCGTTTGTGTCTGTACTGATGTTAAAAAATAACTTTGTCTAAAAAGAAATCCCTTCCTCAACTGCATCGGGGCTCACTTGGCGGAGGCGGCGACCCCTTCCAGATCCGCTCCGACGCCGGCGTGCAGGCAACTCCGGTGAGTCCACTTGACGCAGTGTACCTCGAGCAGTTCTTTTCCTCTCTCTCTCTCGCGGGACGGTGGTTGGGCGGGGGCGCAATCAGCGGTTTGCAGAGAGGAACTAAATCCGTCGGGATGCTGCTTAAATTGGACTGCGAGTTTTTTTATTATTATTGTAGGGATGCTGCTGCTGTGTTTTATTTTCTTTTTCTCTTGATTGATGAAATGGATGCAATCACAGCCCCAATGTTTCTTTTGTCGGATTTTTTAGAGATGCTGTTGCTGCTGCTTTCTTTTGTCCCAATTGGCGATGAACTGGGTGATCTCCTACGATAGTTTCCACATTACCATATGGGCGGTTCTCACATAACCACAGGCGGCACAATCGTCATGTATGCTGGCGCTTCTTTGCATAGAGTAGTTGACATATATGCAGTTGCTACATTTACTCATTAGTGCAGTCGCCATATATGGCTGGTGCTTTTTGCATAAAGCAGTAGTCTGTGCTGTGCATCCATGCAAGCTCAATCAGATAAGCCACTGAAGGCGCTGATTTTTTTTTATCTTCACTTATGTGTGCAAAACTATAGCGCGCAGCAGGGATGTTTTAACCAGAGGCCCTCTCTCACGGCGTTCTTTTTTACTCTCCGTGTTTTAAAATGAGCAGGGTTCTTAAAAATGCCGAGGAAGAAGATCCGGCTGGATCCAGTTGCAGGCGGCAGGCAGATAGCCAATAAGGTTTGTGTTTTTTTTACTAATTTACTGCCCTTTGTTAGTCATCACATTGCCAACATCATGTTGATCACGTAGTCAAATATCCATAGCATTTTTTTTGCATAGCTAATTTCTTCATATCAATTGCGGCACACATACCCCTTCTTACCACATTTTTTCATATCAATTGTCGCTTTTTCCCAATAGTACTTGCCAAAATCATACTACATAGTTGCCAATTTTTTTGATCAGGCTCAGGTTGATGGAACTGAGCAGACATCGCCACATGCCATTTGTAAGCTCTACGAGCACATCAACGAAGGTCAACGCGTTGCTGTCAGAGCCATGGGGACTGGGCCGCTCCTGGACCTCAAGTGTGCATACTTACACAACACCGTCCTGACATGGTTCACAAGGTTGTACCACTCAGGAAGGAGAGGGTTTGTCGTGCCCGGACGCGGGTTCATTCCACTGACCGAGGAGTCTGTATATCAGATTTTGGGCATCCCTCGTGGAGACATTGAGGTCAAGTATGAAGCCGACTGTGACATGGAAGAGGAGCTCGCAGCTAGTTTGTTGTGGGGCGATGGCAGCAGGCCAAAGATCACGACAGTTGCTACTGCAATCATCAACCATAACGAGGCTGATGATAGATTCAAGAAGTTATGGCTTATTTACATTGTCTCAACTGTGTTGGCCCCTACGACGGATGCACGGGTCAGCAACAAGTGCTACCCCATGCTGGTAACACACTCTTCTATGAGATTTCATATAGCCGCAGCACCTCTTTTGTTTGTTTCTCCCTTGCTTGCTTTGACACTTTTTTTCCTTTTTTTTGAAAAGGCGGATATCAACCGGGCAGACAGGTTGAACTTGTGCAAATTTGTCGTGGACCAGCTCCACGAGCACCTCTCAAAGGGGAAATACACAAATGGGTGCTTACTTTACTGCATGGTGAGTGACACCCCATCCAAAATTTTCTTGGTTTCTCAAAGTAAACATACAAGTATACTTACTAGGCATCTATTTTTAAGCATGTTTCTGGGGTTTTTTTTTCTGGC
This sequence comes from Triticum urartu, assembly GCF_003073215.2. NCBI lineage: Eukaryota > Viridiplantae > Streptophyta > Magnoliopsida > Poales > Poaceae > Triticum > Triticum urartu. Next base: position 18,333,084 of record NC_053027.1, on the reverse strand, counting down.
AGCTACATTTTTAGTACTCCTTCCGTCCGAAATTACTTGCTTAGAAATGGATGTATTTGTTTTTCTTAGGCAACCACATAAGTATAATATCAGGCAACTATGTGCTCCTCCATCTTGCCCAACTATGTGCTCCTCCATCTTGCCCAATCTGGGTTTACTAGCCATTTTGGGGTTCCGCGCATTTTTGCATGTCCCACTCTGATTTATATCTCTTTTTTTCTGTCACTTAATCTTGCACCCGCAGCTAAGGTACCTCGATGCTTTGGATTGTGATGGCATGGAGCTTGAGTTAACTGACACACCATATAGAGTAAACGCATGGTCCAAGACCCAGGTTGATGTTGTCGCTGAGCTGGACATGTTAGAGCATGATCCACCCTGTTTTGGCAGACTTCAGGTTCTTTTCACCTCATCCTCCCTCTTTTTATTTCCACACAACATTAATGACAATAAGTTCATTTTACAATAGTAGGAGTATTTCCAGAGAATCAACCTCTCTCATGGAGGATCAACCCTTTTTTTGATCTTTTTTTTCAAACATGTACATGCAGCTAAAGGAAGAATTCAGAGAGGAGGCTGCTAGTGGATCGGGCACAAGCATATTGAGTCTGTTCGGAGGCCCTGGTGGCTTAGAAACCTGGATGAAGCAAAACACCCACCCAAGTTGCTCTGAAAATGTAAAAACAAGAATCCTTTTTTTCTTTTTCTTTGACAAGGATGTGCCATCTACCCTGTATCACCTTTTCCCACACCCAAACCTCACCCCAAAATGCTCTGATAATGCTTTTTACTGTTTTTTTTCTGCAGAACAAGCTTAAAGTACAGGGGATCATCCACAAGTTTGCATCAGGGTTGGAGACTCTCCTTGGTGATCTCGTACAGGGGATGACAGCCCCAACAGCAAGTAATTCAACCAAAAGTAGGAGGGGCAGGCGCAATGAAATAGAAGAAAATGATGATACGTTGTTTGAAGATTCGTCATCATCAGAATCTGACGGCGACACGGATGGGGACGATGATACGTCGTTTGCGTCATCTTCAGAATCCGTAGTGCTAGCAGAATGAAATATTTTCTGGTTTACTTTGTACTGGTTGCTATATTTATTTTGATATTTTTCTCGGATCTATCAAGTGTGATGCAATCTGTATGCTGTCCCCTCTTTGCTAGTGATTCATAACCAACAATACTAGAGCATTTTCAGACTTCGTTTATCAACATAGGATTATAATAATTGTCATTTGACATCGCTGTTCATTTGGGACATTATAATTCCTAATGTTCGGTCGGAGTTATTTTCTCAGCATGTCTTTGTCACTCATATGTAATTGGGCCATTAGCCTATAGAGTTTCTAGATGCTGTCAGGTAGTTATGGGTCATCGTTTCTATGATCCTAGATTCCACATTCACGCTACCTCATACTATGAGATTTTAAGACTTTCAATGCATGGATGGATGCTTAAATGAGGTGCTAAGTGCATTAAAAGAATTAGCAACTAAACTCCCCAGCTCCCTCCATTTAATTAGGCATAGACTCAGATTTGTGTTTTCACCTAGGTACACCGTATCGTTTCTTCCTATATAAAGCAACGACCAATCATCATGCAACTCAACACACTCCACTCGACACCCCAACGCACACACTCAAGGCATGATACATGAACAATAAGAACAGGTACACAAAAGAGTCGTGTATGACAAACCGGGAGCTCTAAGACGGCGTCTTCAAGAAGAAAACAACACCTAAATGCCGCCACTGCCCGATCCAATGATCGGGGATTCCCCCGGATGGAGAAGAAGAAGAGTTGTGATGAAACCTTCAAGAAGGGGATGACACCGTAGGCGCCGCAGCCGTCAACCTGGCATAGCCGGAATGGGTTTTCACCCCGGCACCACGCCATCGTTTACAAATAGGGTACACCAAGCCATCGTTTGCCACACCACAGCCACCGCACACAGACCGCCACGCTGCTCGCATGACCATGGCAGCCAGACCACACCCTAACCCTGAGCTCCGCCCACAAGCAATATGGCTACCACCACGAAGGTCACCGGCGCGGAATGAAGACCCCTAGACGCACAACTACGACGACCAAAGAGACGATCGGAAGGAAAGGACCCTCCTTTCCCACCCATGGGCAACCCCAAGACCCCCCCCCCCCCCCCCCCCCCCCCCCCGGGGCACCCCCACCCCCCCCCCCCCCCCATGTCATCCAGATCTGGCCACCACTGCCCCGCACTGCCGCTCCCGGACAATGGACGAGCTCACCGGTGGCACACCACCAACCAAAGGGAGGCAACGATAATTCCTCAGCCCTCCTGGCAGGGGAATCGTCCCTTAATGGTGGACGACAACTGGGAGAGGGCCAACCCTTCGGCGAAGACAACATATGTGCAAAGAGGAGAGGAGGCAGAGGTCGAAATGGTCCACTTGCTGATGAGCCGACACCGAAGAAGCCAACCATCACTGTAGCTAGAGCTGTCAAGCTACCATGTAGCGTCGCGCTGTAGGAAGACCAGCGCACACTGGACCTCACCTCGCCATCGCCGCCCATGGTTAGAGAAGCAACCATGCCAAGCTATTTGCCCCAACCCGCGCCACCCGCCAGCCACAACAAAAACAGAGACCGCCGGGGCGCCAACCACCATCACAACATCTGCGTCCTCCACACCCTGGCCAGATCCACCCGGAACCTCGCCAGCCCACACCAGAGCAGCATGGAGCCAGCCGCATCACCACCACCTTAACAGGGCCGCCGGTCCCCCCCTCCCCCCGGTACGGCCGCTGCTAACCGCCAACGCTAACTGGATTTGGGCAGGGACTCCCAGATCCGCCGCCAACACGTCCCAGGACCTCGGAGCCCCAGAAGCCATCACTGCATGGGGGAGGGGGGGAGGCTGCTTCAGTGGGCCACTAGGACGTTGAGAGGAGGGGGGCGGCGCGGAGCAAGAGCAGGCTCGCCGCCGCCGAACAGAAGGAGACGAAATGGGTCATCGCGCTGGGGTTGGCCTTAATCCAACATATATGTATTAAAAAAGTGTAAATAACCAAATATACCTTTTTTTACGGGAATAGCCAAATACTAGTATACCTTAGTAGGTGGCTGGTGATAAATGCCCAACAGATTTTGGCCAGGTCACCCATCCGCGCCAAAACGAACACTGTCCGTCCATCTCAAACACCAGCGAACGGCTGGAACTACTCCGAGGCATCGATCCGGAGCACCAACCTATCCACCGATCACAGCTCGCTTCCTTCCTCCTTCCTCCTTCCTATTTAACGATCTCGCCGCCTCCTCCCATCGCAGCGTCTGAACACTCCGCCTCCCGCATCTTGCCGCGAAACTCCACCTCTCCGCACCCTCGATTAGTAGCACCAGCGTCCATGGCACCCAAGGCGGAGAAGAAGCCGGTGGCGACGGAGAAGGCCCCGGCGGGCAAGAAGCCCAAGGCCGAGAAGCGGCCGCCGGCGTCCAAGGAGGGCAGTGAGAAGAAGGGCAAGAAGAAGGCCAAGAAAAGCGTGGAGACGTACAATATCTACATCTTCAAGGTGCTCAAGCAGGTGCACCCGGACATCGGCATCTCCTCCAAGGCCATGTCCATCATGAACTCTTTCATCAACGACATCTTCGAGAAGCTCGCCGGCGAGTCCGCCAAGCTCGCGCGCTACAACAAGAAGCCCACCATCACCTCCCGGGAGATCCAGACCTCCGTCCGCCTCGTCCTCCCTGGCGAGCTCGCTAAGCACGCCGTGTCCGAGGGCACCAAAGCCGTCACCAAGTTCACCTCCTCCTAGATTTCATCCTTGTATGGACGAATCGATGGTGGCATTATGTATGTAGTTAGCTGCCAGTCTGTGTTCTGAAGATGTTATCTCGTGAGAATCAGATTGTACCGCTTGCCGGTCTGAAGAAATAGTAATGTTCTCTTAGTGTAACTTGCTGCCTTTGTCTGATTCTTGAGTCCTGCTGACTACTATGATTTGATTCTTGCAAGTCTTTGCAGATACAACCTCTGAAGTTGTGGAGAGGTTGTTTTTGTTCTACTATAATTCTGTACTAGTATTTTTAGTTTTCTTTTCTGTCATTATTAATTCATGATTCATGTAGAACTGTCCATTGTGTTGCGAGGCAGCTAGGCTTTGAATCTTTGACCAGGAGGCCTTGCTGAAAAGGAAGGGATTACTGTCTCCACGATCGACCTGCATATTTTGTGTTCTCTGTTCTACAATGTGACCGAGACGTGAAGGTTGCATATGCACAATGGAGAGGCTGAATAGCACTGACGAGTAGGCACGTGTAGAAATTCGGTGTGAAGATGGATGATAAATTTGGTGATGTTTATGCAAATTTGCCGAGCAAGCTCCCTCTGATGCAAATGGAGTTTTGGTGCGTGCATTTGATGAATCATTCCGGGTCAGGCAAGAATGAACACTGTACATGCTATTTCTATCACCTTTTTTTTGCGGGGTGTTACTCCTATTACTTACCATCATGCAAAAGAGTATCAGTTCAGATCATGGTGAAGTAGCACAAACGATCAGTTGAAGTAAACAATGCCGTTACTCTTAAACTAATGTTGATCTCTTCCGACTTCCGTGGATCCACAAACAAAATGCAGACAGATAAGTGTACCCGAGAGGAAGATCAGAGAACGTACACACTTTCTTTAGAATATAACCCAGAGCAACTTTAACAAAGGTGCATATATTTGACAAAAAAAAGGCGCATAGAGTACCGTTTAGAAGAAATTTGGGAAAAAATGGTCTCCAACAGATCCTGTAAACATAGAATAAATTTAGAGGATCATGCAAATTTGACATGAACATCCCTCTACTTTAGGTTCAGGCCACCATGCACGGCACATCCCCCCCCCCCCTACAGCTCCAACAGATCACACACACACACCGTTGCCGCCGACCCGCCAAACGGTGCCCTGGGTGCGGTGTTGGGCTCCTGTGTGCTTGGGCACCCCCCCCCCCCACTGCTGCTTCGTCGGGGCTCCGCTGCACAACCAAGCCATCGTTACGCCGCCGCGGCCCCGGTGCGGTGTGGGCTCCTTCTGCGGCCACCCCGCCTCCTCCCCTACCCTGCTCCGTCGATGTGTGCTATCCTTCGCTCAAGAATCCAACGTGGCGAATGTATTCGATGATATTCTTGACCTAATTTTTTACGTTTTGAATTTTTTTTGTACGACAATGCCTTTGATCATAGTTTTTTCTTGTTCATTGTAGGTGAACGCTCTTTTTCAATCTTTTTCTCGGGACTCATCCTCCGACGAGGATGAAGAAATCGGCCGTGTGATGGCTTTGCACACAGATACGATGGCAAACAAGAAGCCGAAGTAGGAAGGTTCGGTGGCTCGTCATCATGTGCTCCGTCGGAACAGGGACTACTTTGGAGAGAATCCGGTATATGGTGCAAAAACTTTTAGGAGAAGATTCCGAATGTCAATGAGTTTGTTCTTCCGCATTGCTCTTGCCATCGAAGAACACCACTCGTTCTTTCAACAAAAAAGAAATGCAGCTCGTCAACAAGGTCACAACAGTTTGAAAAAAGTTTGTGGTGCCGAGAGAATGCTTGCATATGGATGTCCAGCTGATTCTGTTGATGATTGGATTGGAGTGGCAGAGAGTACTTGCCAGTTTGAAAAAAAAGTGCTATCTTCGTTGAGATATTTGGAGAAGAATATCTTCGAGCTCCAAACGAAGAGGACACGGCAAGATTTCTTGAGATGGGTGTGTCAAAAGGCTTTCCAGGAATGCTTGGAGGTATCGATTGCATGCATTGGAAGTGGGAGCTTTGCCCTACGACGTTGCATGGACAATTCAAAGGAAAGGGTAGAGCCGCAATTATAATTCTAGAAGATGTGACATCAAATGGCATGTGGATTTGGATTGCTAGGATCTAACAACAGTCTAAATGTTCTGCAAAGATCTCATCGATTTTCAAGGTTTTCTGTTGGAGAGGCACTCTAGTGAATTTTGAAATCAATGGGCGTCAATACAACATGGGCTACAATCTCGCTGATGACATATATTTGGAATTGTTAGCTTTTGTGAAGACAATATCCAACCATGGAGGTAACAAGAATACTTGCTTTCCTAGGAGACAAGAAGCATGTAGAAATGATGTTGAGCGGGCATTTGGGGTTCTCCAAGCTCGGTTGCCATTGTTTGTGGTCCTACACACTTTTGGCATCAAAAGGACTTGTGGTGTATTATGATCACGTGCGTGATATGGCATAACATGATGATATAGGATGAGAGGGAACAACTTCATGCCTATCGCTATGAGAATGAGGGGAACAAAATTTACATGCCACCAGTTTAGCCACACAGGGATGAACGACGATTGTAGAAATTTCTCAAAATGCATCGACGCATAGAAGCCCGTGCCGGTTCTCACCAACTCAGGCATGATCTAGCTAGTTGAGCATTTGTGGACACTTCATGGCCAATAAATTTTGCACTATGTTTTATTTGCAATGTTTTTGACCATTGATTATGTTTAATCGGACTTGAATGCCATACCATTTTGAAACTATTATCAAGTATGTGACTTGTATGTATCATTGTTTGAATTATTATGATGATATTAGACATATGCATATGTCATTTCTAATTATGTTTAATAAAAAAGGAGAATTAGGCTTTTAGGGGAAGAAATTTACATGATCTGACAAAAGTTGCTATGAAGGAACTTCCCCTAAAATCTGTAAAAGCTATTTTACAAGGAGTTTTTTTTAGGGAAACTGTTAGAGTCACCCTTAGCAATTGTTCATTGTGTGGCTAAATATTAGTGATATTTTGTTTAATAAAAATTATCCCCCTTTTACTCTTTTGTGGATTAGGATCACGTGGTAAAGGCACCGTGCAACATTCCTAGTAAGTTGGTTGATCCTACATGTTTGAACTTTTTTTGTTTTAAATATACCACCAATGGTGAGTTTGCGCCCTTACTCACAGGGTTAGGGTAACTCCAACGTGGATCACCAAATGGACGACATCAAATATCCACGCACACATCTAACCGTGTTCAAGATTGATGGGCGGGGCATCGACCATACAGCCGTGGACACCAAATATCTGGTCCATTAGAAACGGAGCTCTCACAGACATAGATGAAACTGAAATGAAACATACGTAATTTAAACAACGATAGATACATTATAACTAAACAGACGAATTAAATAAGTTCAACCTAAAATCAAACTAATCATAACTAATACTGTAACGCCCACGATGCGGCTATATCTCCCACGTGTCGAAGCACGACTTAGAGGCATAGCCGCATTGTAAGCAATGTCGCAAGAGGGGTAATCTTTACACATCCCATGTACTGAATAAGGAAAGAGATACATAGTTGGCTTACAATCGCCACTTCACACAATACATGAATAAAGCATTACAACATCCAGATACAATCAAGGTCCGACTACGGAACCAAAATAAAAGAAGACCACCCCTAATGCTACAGATCCCCGATCGCCCCAACTGGGCTCCACTACTAATCAACTGGAAACGAAACAATATAACGAACACGGACTTCATCGAGCTCCTCCTTGAGCTTGGTTGCGTCACCTGCACGATATCATCGGCACCTGCAAGCTGGTTTGGAAGTAATCTGTGAGTCACGGGGACTCAGCAATCTCACACCCTCGCGATCAAGACTATTTAAGCTTATGGGTAGGGAAAAGGTATGAGGTGGAGCTGCAGCAAGCACTAGCATATATGGTGGCTAACATATGCAAAAGAGAGCGAGAAGAGAAGGCAAAGCACGATTGAGAATCTATGATCAAGAAGTGATCCAAATCTACTTACGTTCAAGCATAACTCCAACACCGTGTTCACTTCCCGGACTCCGCCGAGAAGAGACCATCACGGCTACACACGTGGTTGATGCATTTTAATTAAGTTAGGTGTCAACTTTTCTACAACCAGACATTAACAAATTCCCATCTGCCCATAACCGCGGGCACGGCTTTCGAAAGTTCAAATCCCTGCAGGGGTGTCCCAACTTAGCCCATCACAAGCTCTCACGGTCAATGAAGGATGTTCCTTCTCCCAGGAAGACCCGATCAGGCTCGGAATCCCGGTTACAAGACATCTCGACAATGGTAAAACAAGACCAGCGAAGCCACCCGATGTGCCGACAATCCCGATAGGAGCTGCACATATCTCGTTCTCAGGGCAACACCGGATGAGACATCCTACGAGTAAAACCAACCCTCAAGTTTCCCCGAGGTGGCCCCGCATTCTACTCAGTTCGGACCAACACTTAGAGAAGCACTGGCCCGGGGGGGTGTTAAAATAAAGATGACCCTTGAGTCTGCAGAACCCAAGGGAAGGTGGTAGGTTGTTAGTGCAAATGGTAAAACCAAGGTTGGGCCTTGCTGGAGGAGTTTTATTCAAGGCGAACTGTCAAGGGGTTCCCATTATAACCCGACCGTGTAAGGAACACAAAATCAAGGAACATAACACCGGTATGACGGAAACTAGGGCGGCAAGAGTGGAACAAAACACTAGGCATAAGGCCGAGCCTTCCACCCTTTACCAAGTATATAGATGCCTTAATTAAATAAGAGATATTGTGATATCCCAAAAAATATCCATGTTCCAACAAGGAACAAACTCCAATCTTCACCTGCAACTAGCAACGCTATAAGAGGGGCTGAGCAAAGCGGTAACATAGCCAAACAACGGTTTGCTAGGACAAGGCGGGTTAGAGGCTTGGCTTAGCAATATGAGAGGCATGATATAGCAAGTGGTAGGTATCGCAACATAGGCATAGCAAAAGAGCGAGCAACTAGCAAGCAAAGATAGAAGTGATTTCGAGGGTATGGTCATCTTGCCTGCAAAGTTCTCCGAGAAGACGAAAGCTTGATCCTCGAAAACGTACTCAACGGGTTCCTCAAACACAAACTCGTCTCCCGGCTCTACCCAAAGTAAGAACACAAGAAAAGGGAACAACAATCAACCACGGTGCAATGCGCAAGCAACATGATGCAACACATGACATGATATGCGGGATGTGATATGCAATGCATATGCATGCTTTGGAAAGGAAAGATTGAACCTGGCCTCAACTTGGAAAACCAATAGTGCCGCTGGAAAGATGAGTTGATTTCAGTCGAAATCGATATAAAGATCACCGGAATCGGATGCACGGTTTGGAAAATGGCAAGCAAAACAAATATGACACAAAGCTGCGATTAACAACACGAGGCCATCTAAATGCATCAAGAACAACAAGCTACTGCACTCAAACATAACAACAAAATGCATGGCAGTGATCCACTCAAGATGCTTGACAAAAGATGAACACTGAGCTATGGCTAATTCACTCAATAGCAGGTTCAAACAAGCATGGCAAAAGTGCAAAAGGTATCAGGTTATAGACTTAGTGAAATAAACAACATGCCAGGAATTAACATCAGGAAGCAATGTTTAGAGCAAGATAACAACATGCTACAGGAACATATCATGGCAAAGAAAGGCATGGAATGGAAGTACTCAAAGCATACAACAAAAGTCCCTTACTGACCATAAGCCAAAAGGGATCAGAAAATACAATGGCAACCATGTGAACATAGCAATTATCATTAATAGATTCAGACTTAGAAGAAAACTGGAACATGGCAAAACAGATATCAAGTAGGCATGTTTGCGAGCTCGATGCACTCACCACAAGGCATTACATGACAAACTAAGCATACACCCAGCAAGTAGACATGGCATAGAAGCTAAACATGTCAAGAACAACAACATAGCATGCATGGATCAACTACAACAACCTCGGCAAAAAGCTAAACACGTAAACATTCTGCCAGGAACATTTTATAGCAAAAGTAGAGCTCGATTGACTCAAGCTAGGGTGCTCCATAAATGCAAACAAAGACATGGATTGATAGAGCACTACAATATCTACAAAACATCCTTACTGATCATGCTCAAAAGAGGCATGGATCACTCTATACCAACATGAATACATGGCATAAAAATAACAGCAGGAAAATGACTTAGTGAAATTCTAAGTCCCTGAAATCAGCAACATCACGAGAGCTACTTTGCATGCTTGTGCTAGTCACCACAAAGATCACAAAAATACATGGCATACACCCCTGTAAAGATGGCATGGCATACTTCAAAACACATGTAGGACTCAAGATCATAGGAGGCACACATTAATCATGGCAAAGATGACAAATGTCCAATTACTGATATGGATCTGAAACTAATATAAACTAGCACTCTTGCAACAGCATTTAGGGCATCAAGATAAACTCAAATGAACATGATGCAATGAGATGAAATGAAGTACTCATCGAGACGAACAATTCGATATGCTACACGCCCAAAACGGAGCCACGGGTGCAAAGTTATGATGTGATGAAGAAAGCTAAAAATGCTGGGGACTTGGTGGAATTTTACCCTCCGGAAACTGGATGGTGTGGTTCCGGATCGCGTTTGGTTCACTGGGTGCTGGACGAGGTAGATCTGGAACGGGCGTGGACGAAGGGATCCCGGTCGGAGGTTGAAGAAGGTCAAGCCGCACGGCGGCACTCGGGCTCCGGGGACGAGGGGAGATGGCGGGGAGGCACAGATCCGGGAGCGGGGACTCCATTCCCGGCGACGAGGATGCTTGGGGCGGCCCAGGTACGGAGATCCCTGACGGCCATGGAGGGGCGGCTCCCTGGGAAGCAACAAAGAGAGAGGGAGCTCGGGATGAGAGAAAGAGAGAGCAAGGCAAAACGAGAGATGGCGTGCGGGCGGCGACGTGACCTGAGGACGGCGGTGGCGGAGGAGCGGTCCGGCGAGGTGCGGGGCGAAGCGGGAGGAGCACCGGGGAGCGGGCGGCGCTCGGGCAAGCACGGGCTGCTCGGGGCGCGAGGCAGACGGGCGGCGGCGCGACGATATGGGCCCCGCGGGCCCGATCCGGGCCGCGCGGCCCGGCGGCGGGGCTGGAGGAGAGAGAGGTCAGCGGCGGTGACATGTCGCGCCCGGATTCGTCCGGCGCGACGGCTGGACCCGTCCGGTCCGGGACGGACATGTCCGGCGGCGCGAGGAAGAGGGAGGCTAGGGTTTCGTCCGCGAATTTTCGGGGAGAGCCACATATATATAGGTAGAGGGAGTTAGGAGACTCCAAATGAGGAGCGGTTTTCGGCCACGCGATCGTGATCGAACGACCGAGATGATAGAGGGGGTTTAGGTGGGTTTTTGGGCCACTTTGGAGGGGTGTTGGGCTGCAACACACACGAAGCCTTTACGGTCCCTCGGTTAACCGTTGGAGTATCAAACAAAGTCCAAATGGCACGAAACTTGACAGGCGGTCTACCGGTAGTAAACCAAGGCCGCATGACAAGTCTCGGTCCAATCCGAGAACGTTTAACACCCACACACGAAAAAGAGGCAAAAGGGGACACCGGATGACATAGGGGCGCCGGAATGCAAAACGGACAACGGGAAAAATGCTCGGATGCATGAGACGAATATGTATGCAAATGCGATGCACATGATGACATGATATGAAATGCATGACACGCAAGCAAATGACAAGGCAACAACAGCGAATAACTGGAAGACACCTGGCACATCGGTCTCGGGGCGTTACAACACTCCACCACTACGAGTGGATCTCGTCCCGAGATCTAGAATGGCACCGGAGGGAAAAACGGAAGAGAAATAGAAGAGGTAAAACTAGTTTCTTCTTTGACAAACGAGTGAAACCAAAGAACCTTGAGAAGTTAAGCCATTTGAGAAAAGAATACAACGGAGATGAATGTAGTTGAAAACACTCTGTTAGAAAAGAGGAACAAGGAAGAACAATTTCGGGCAGCACTCCGGTTGAAAAGTGATATCAGACTTGATAAGATGAAAAGAACTTGAGCAGAGGGCACAACACTCCGGTTAAATGGATAAACATGAAAAGAACATGATTCTCACCATTCGAGATGATGATTGAAAAGAGAAACATCACAAAGCCTCCGGGAGAAAGAATAGAAGATAGATAATTGAAATAAAAGAATGGAGAAAAAAATGCCAACTTCTGCCACAATTGAGCTTGAAAAGGCATCCTTAGGAGAAGGGTCGAACGGAGTTGTTGGAAAAACCAGCAACGAAAGGATTAAGCTTGAAGTGGGCTTATGGAAAACATCTCAAAAACTGAGGTGAAATTCTGCCACTAACGGAAACGATAGATTGGATTGACATGAACAAGGAGACGAGAAACTTATTCACCGGGAGGATAAATGAAGAACTTGGATCATATATGAGCACCATAAATAGCAACAATCCTTAGGGATGGCTTTAGGTGAAACATGACACAAGATAACTCCAACGAAGAGGTTGATTGGATTGAAAAGATGTCTTGAACGCAGAGAAAATGATGGATTTAGATATGTCACTTTTGAAAACATGTGAATCATAAAGCACGAAGGGAAATTATCAACAATGACATAACACCACCTCAAAAGATAAGAGAGAACAAAAGCACTCCGGATTACAAAATGAAGAAAAAACTTGAGCTCCTCTGAAAAGAACCTTGATGAAGGCTTCGAGAAGGAATTAAATCCTTGATGAACCAACATGTAAAACCTCCATGAAGAACTCCGGTAACAAAAGGATGATCAAACGAAAGGAAAGAGAAGTTGAAAACATAAGGTGAAGACTTGCAATGATTTAGATGGAGCCTCGTGGCAAGATAAAGCATAAGACCTGGAACTCCGGAAAAAGAAAGATGAAACAAATGAAACTGAGAATTTGATGAGCCTCCCGGAATAAGGAATTAATCACTTGGATGAACACAAGAATAAGAATTATGTTATGCGTATCCTTCATCAATTAAATTGATGACAAACAATGGATTTGGCACACTACTTATTCTCGTAGAAAAGATTAAGAGAGATATAGAGCAACCTTGAGAAGGTCTTCAACGATCCACCGGTAGAATTTGGAAAGCATGAATGAATAAATTGATATGATAACAAAGGAAGAAGAGTCTTGGGAGAACCACCGTAAGAATTGAAAATGAACGAAGAAAAGATAAAGAAACACTGAGAAGAATTAGCAAATGAACGAAAATGCTTGCTAGGATTTAGATACAAATGAACGAAGAGATCCCGAGTTGATTAGAGGATATCTGGACAATGCACCGGTAAGATTTGGAGAGCAATAGCTGAAAGCTGAGGATGAATAAACCTGAAATGGTTGCCTTGGGAGAATCAAACTGAAAAGACTCCTAAATTACTTCAGATGGGTGAAAAGAATTCTCATAATCAAAACAATTATGAGAGGATGGCAACAAGCTAGAATCACGAATCTTGAAAACTCTTCTTCGGTCTTCAAATGCAGAGAATGACGATAAGAAAGACCACCAAATTGTTGAGATACTTCGGAATGACGAATAGAAAGGTTGAGCCAACTGTGAAAAGAATTTGGAAGATCTTGGAGAAACCATCTGACTGATGAAGAATCATTCTTACATCAAACTCCGAAAAGAATTTGAGGATAGCTCCGGGAAAATAAGAAGAGTCAGGTAAGATCCTGGACAAAGACCTGTGGGTTAGGGCCCACTCAAGAGAAACACCGTTGAAATGATTACTTGAAAAGGAGATAGCACCGGTTGAATTAAATGGCTTGAATAAGATAAGACCTCGAAATAGGTTGAACGGATCTTGGATGACAAGACGAGCCTTCTGAGATATCTTCAGCACTCTGGAACAGTAGAATAGCGAGAAGTGGATGATTATGAGGTGCAACGGCATGGGAAAGCATTTGAAATGAGGAAAAGGGATATGATCAACACCAAAAGCTTGAATTGAATCCACCGGAGAAGATAAAAGAAATGAAGAATGATGAACTTGAAGCTCCGATAGCATCTTCTTGAGAATCACCGGATAATTACATTGACAGAAAGAATGGAGAGGCTTCCCATCAATAAAAGGATACTTTAATAAGAAATCTGAGTCCTTGAAGAAACAAAGGGAGGGAGGGCGGGAAAAACAAAGGTAACTTGGGACGGATGAAGCAAACACCGTTGCAAAGAATTGAGAATTGATCTCACGAATGTAGGAATGATCGGATCCACTTGAAGAGATACACACTGGTTGAAAAGGATTGACATGACAATCTCGATGATCGAGAAGGATTAGTATTCACATAGGAACATGAGAACACCGCTTAGGAAAGGTATGGAATCAACACTTGACTTCGAAGCAACTCAACTACCACAACTCAAAAATAAAAACAAACGATTGGCTTGCAAAATAAACCGGAACAAACATATGATAGAGATTTCGTCCGAAGTTTTCGTGGTGGGTCCTACACGGGCTCGATCGTACAACAACATCATGTACAAGGCAGTGCACATGACATACGAAGCATCCCCGAGTCAGCATAGCCAAGGACTCTTTAAGACACAACGGGACCACTGTAAAACCAACCGTGGATAGGCGGACCACTAGACGTCGAACCCCAATTTCATATCATACATCTGTCGGAAAGATATCCTAGGAGCTACTTGAATTCCCACTTATAAACTCCCGAACCTTTCCGGTTACGCAATCAGGTGTTGGGGATACACGGGAAGCATAATATCTCACCCAAAACTAGCAAATCCTACATCCAGCTGTATCCATCCTTCAACACATAACCAAGAAACCTTCGGAAATCATTTACCTCAACCTTCCAAAAGCATCCATTATACGAGTTATGGCGATACTCCCGAACTCCTGCCCCAGTACCGGGTGGCATCGAGGTTATCTCACTGATACGTCTCCGTCGTATCTACTTTCCCAAACACTTTTGCCCTTGTTTTGGACTCTAACTTGTATGATTTGAATGGAACTAACCCGGACTGACGCTGTTTTCAGCAGAATTACCATGGTGTTGTTTTATGTGCAGAAAACAAATATTCTCGGAATGACCTGAAACTCCACGGAACATCTTAGAAAAAACAATCAAAAATCCTCGCCAAAGATGAAGACCAGGGGGCCCACACCCTTCTCACGAGGGTGGGGGGCGCGCCCCCCTAGGGCATGCCCCCTACCTCGTGGGCCCCCTGTTGCGTCTCCGACTCCAACTCCACCTCCATATATTGAGTTTCGATGAGAAAAAAATCAGAGAGAAGAAATCATCACGTTTTACGATACGGAGCCGCCGCCAAGACCTAAAACCTCTCGGGAGGGCTGATCTGGAGTCCGTTCGGGGCTCCGGAGAGGGGGATTCGTCGCTGTCATCATCATCAACCATCCTCCATCACCAATTTCATGATGCTCACTGCCGTGCGTGAGTAATTCCATCGTAGGCTTGCTAGACGGTGATGGGTTGGATGAGATTTATCATGTAATCGAGTTAGTTTTGTTAGGGTTTGATCCCTAGTATCCATTATGTTTTGAGATTGATGTTGCTATGACTTTGCTATGCTTAATGCTTGTCACTAGGGCCCGAGTGCCATGATTTCAGATTTGAACCTATTATGTTTTCATGAATATATGTGAGTTCTTGATCCTATCTTGCAAGTCTATAGTCACCTACTATGTGTTATGATCCAGCAACCCCGAAGTGACAATAATCGGGACCACTCCCGGTGATGACCATAGTTTGAGGAGTTCATGTATTCACTATGTGCTAATGCTTTGTTCCGGTTCTCTATTAAAAGGAGACCTTAATATCCCTTAGTTTCCAATAGGACCCCGCTGCCACGGGAGGGTAGGACAAAAGATGTCATGCAAGTTCTTTTCCATAAGCATGTATGACTATATACGGAATGCATGCCTACATTACATTGATGAATTGGAGGTAGTTCTTTGTCACCCTATGTTATGACTGTTACATGATGAACCGCATCTGGCATAATTATCCATCACTGATCCGGTGCCTATGAGTTTTCCATATACTGGTTCTCGCTTATTTACTTTCCCGCTGCTACTATTACAATCACTACAAAATACCAAAAACATTACTTTTGCTGTCTTTACTTTTGTTGCTGCTACCACCACTATCATATTACTTTGCTACTAAACACTTTCCTGCAGATACTAAGTTTCCAGGTGTGGTAGAATTGACAACTCAGCTGCTAATACTTGAGAATATTCTTTGGCTCCCCTTGTGTCGAATCAATAAATTTGGGTTGAATACTCTACCCTCGAAAGCTGTTGCGATCCCCTATACTTGTGGGTTATCAAGACTAATTTCTGGTGCCACTGCCGGGGAGCGTAGCTATATTCTTTGAGTCACTTGAGATTTATATCTGCTGGACACTATGAAGAACTTGAGAGATCCAAAAACCAAGATCTATCCCTGAACTACGAGGGGAGGTAAGGAACTGCCATCTAGCTCTGCACTTGATTCACCTTCTGTTATGAGTAAGTTTGCGACACCTACACCTGCTTCTGCTATTCGTTCTGATATGTCGCATGTTATTGATGATGCCACTTCTACTATGCATGATACTTATGATGAAACTGCTTCTATGCCTGATACTACTGTGCCCCTTAGTGATTCTCTTGATGAACAAATTGCTAGGGCTAGAGAAAAAGAAATTATTGAATCTGAATACGATGATGATAGTGATGATGAGAATATGCCTGTTATTCCTGAGGGTTATCTTTTTGATATGGAATCTTCTGCCGCCATTTCTGCTTGCAAAGATAGATATGAGCTTAAGAGGTTATTAATTAAATGGAACAAAGAATCACTTAGAGATAGAATGAAAACCGACCCTGCTTTTGCTACTTCACCTATATGTGTTCCTGATAAAGATTACGAATTCTCTGTTGATCCTGATATAATTACTTTGGTTGAATCTGATCCGTTTTATGGCTATGAATCTGAAACTGTTGTGGCACATCTTACTAAGTTAAATGATATAGCTGCCCTATTTACTAATGATGAGAGATCGTGTTACTTTTATATACTCAAAATATTTCCGTTCTCATTTAAAGGGTGATGCTAAGATATGGTTTAATTCTCTTGATCCTGGTTGTGTGCATAGTCCCCAGGATATGATTTATTACTTCTCTGCTAAATATTTCCCTGCTCATAAGAAACAAGCTGCTTTGAGGGAAATATACAACTTCGTGCAAATTAAAGAAGAGAGTCTCCCACAAGCTTGGGGGAGGCTTCTCAAGTTACTTAATGTTTTGCCTGATCATCCTCTTAAGAAACCTGAAATACTTGATATCTTTTATAATGGACTAACCGATGCTTCCAGAGATTACCTGGATAGTTGTGCTGGTTCTCTTTTCAGGGAAAGAACACCGGATGAAGCTCAAATTCTATTGAATAATATGTTGACAAATGAAAATAATTGGGCACCTCCTGAGCCAGCTCCTGCTCCAATTACTGAGCCTATTCCTAAACCAACTCCGAAGAAGAGAGGTGTTCTATTTCTCAGTCCCAAAGATATGCAAGAGGCAAAGAAATCTATGAAAGAAAAAGGTATTAAAGCTGAAGACGTTACGAATTTACCTCCTATTGAAGAAATACATGGTCTTAATATATCGCCTGTTGAAGAAACATATGATCTTAATTCTTTATTTACTGAAGAACCTCCTGATCCTGATATCCCGACACAGGTAGTAAAGGTAAATTCTCTCTATAGATATGATAAAGCTGAAGTCCCTCCTACTAAAATTGCTAGTCAGTGCTTGGATGAGTTTGATAACTTTATGTTTAAGCAAGATGACTTCAATGCTTATTTTGGTAAACAATTAAAAGAAAATGCTTATATGATTAGATGCTTGGGTGATTATATGGCTAATATTAAAGGTGAACTTAAACTTGTTAGCAAACATGCTTCTATGGTTACCACTCAAGTAGAACAAGTACTTAAGGCTCAAAAAGAAGTTCTTGATGAAATGAATAGTAAGAAAAATGATTATGCTATTAGAGTGGCTACTAGAACTGGTAGAATGACTCGGGAACCTTTGTATCCTGAAGGCCACCCTAAGAGAATCGAGCAAGATTCTCAAAGAAATAATATTGATGTTCCTAGTTCTTCTAAAAAGAAGAAGAAGAAAAATGATAGAACTGTGCAAACTTCTAGTGAACCTATTGCTGAACCACCTGATAATCCAAATGATATATCTATGTATGATGCTGAAACACAATCTGGTAATGAACATGAACCTAGTAAAAATATTAATGATGACATTCATGACGATGCTCAACCTAGTAATGATAATGATGTAGAAATTGAACCTGCTGTTGATCTTGATAACCCACAATCAAAGAATCAACGTTATGATAAAAGAGACTTTGTTGCTAGGAAACATGGTAAAGAAAGGGAACCTTGGGTTCAGAAACCCATGCCTTTTCCTCCGAAACCATCCAAGAAAAAGGATGACGAGGATTTTGAGCGCTTTGCTGAAATGATTAGGCCTATCTTTTTGCATATGAGATTAACTGATGTGCTCAAAACAAATCCTTATGCTAAATATATGAAGGATATCATTACTAATAAAAGAAAGATAACGGAAGCTGAGATTTCTACCATGCTTGCTAATTATACTTTTAAGGGTGGAATACCAAAGAAACTTGGAGACCCCGGAGTACCTACTATACCTTGCTCCATTAAAAGAAATTATATTAAAACTGCTTTATGTGATCTTGGAGCCGGTGTTAGCGTTATGCCTCTCTCTTTATATCGTAGACTTGACTTGAATAAGCTGACCCCTACTGAAATATCTTTGCAAATGGCTGATAAATCAACTGCTATACCTGTCGTATCTGTGAGGATGTGCCTGTTGTGATTGCAAACGTTACTATTTTAACGGACTTTGTTATTCTTGATATTCCCGAGGATGGTAGTATGTTTATTATTCTTGGAAGACCTTTTCTTAATACTGCAGGGGCTGTTATTGATTGCAACAAAGGCAATGTCACTTTTCATGTTAATGGTAATGAGCATACGGTACACTTTCCGAGGAAACAACCTCAAGTTCATAGTATCAACTCTATTGGAAAAATTCCATCCATTATATTTGGAGGTTTTGAATTTCCTCTTCCTACTGTCAAGAAGAAATATGATATTCTTATTATTGGGGATGTGCATATCCCCGTTGAGGTAACTTAGTGTTATTCGAAATTTCTCCGGTTTCATGATTATCGGAATGGGTTTGTTAACAAGACTTGATCAACCTTGTTAGTGGATTCTTTTTGATGAGCATGAGATGGATGAAACTAGAAGCACAACCTTCTGTACCCCACTTTTACTTTCTATTATTTATATTAAATAAAGTAAAAATAGTATTTTCTGTCTGTTTCCTGACTTATCTGTGCAATATAAAAATATCCCGAAAATAAAAGTCCTCAGAATGCCATGCCAATTTAATATGATTTTTTCGGGAATATTTGAGGATTTACTGTGCAAAAATTACCGCGGGAGGAGCTGCCACCTGGTCACGAGGGTGGTGGGCGCCCCCCCTATAGGGCGCGCCCCTGCCTCGTGGGCCCACGGTGGCCCTCCTCCACTTATCCCAACACCCATCTTCTTCCTCTATCTCACACAAACCCGAAAAACCAACTCAAGCACGAGTTCCAGCCACTTTTGCTGCGATTTTCGATCTCCTTGCTCAAAGCACCTCTCGCAAAACTGCTTGGGGAGATTGTTCCTTGGTATGTGACTCCTCCATTGGTCCAATTAGTTTTTGTTCTAGTGCTTTATTCTTTGCAAATTTGTGCTGCATAGGTGACCATGTTCTTGAGCTTGCATGTCAAATTTATATGGTTCTAAGTAGTTCTAATGCTTGATATAGGCTCTAGGCACTTGTAGGAGTAGTTGCTATCAGTTTTATTGAAGTTGGTTCACTTTTGTTTGAAGTTACTAAAAATTTCAGATTGTTTCAGAAAAATAATGAGGAGATTTTTGAGGGGCTCGTCGAGTCAAAGCTCGAAGGAAAAGGCACTGAAGCCTAAGTATAATTTGCCGCGCACCGCGGAGATTCGGGCGTGTGAATGGCCTTCTGAAGATTTCTTGAGAGCAGCCGGCATCTATAAAGATTTTCATGAATTGGCTCACAATGCAGGCCTCACTGCTTTCCTCCATGACCAATGCGATCAGTATCTCTTACTCACAAATACCTTTGTGCAAAACTTTCATTTTCATTCTAGGAACTCACCACCTACGGTGGAGTTTCATTTATATGATGAGCATAAGGAGATGTCACTTTATGATTTCTGTCGGATTTGTTTAGTCCCTTTTGAGGGCAAGACAGAAGAACCACATCATGATGATGTGGCTGGGTTTATTGATAATATCACTGTAGGAGAAACCAGGAAGGTTTCCGACGCACGAATCACTAGCATACATTTTCCTGTTTTGCGTTACTTTGCATTATTTGCTAGTCGTTGTTTAATTAGATGCGGAAATTCTGGAAACCTTAGTATCCCTGATTTAATTATTCTGCTCCAAGGTTTATACAGTGATAACACTTTTAGTTTGGGCGGTATTATTGCTAGACGGTTAAATATGAACCGTACTAAGGGCCCCATCTTTGGAGGCATCTATGCCACACACCTAGCCGCACATTTTAACATACCTATTAGGCATGCTGAGAAGGAAGAAAAGGTGTTGCCCCGTGTTTATCTAGATCATAAAAGTATGGTGGCACATGATTTTATTGTTAAAAATAGGGCAGGGGAGCTTAAATATCAATTTTCCTTTAATAAACATCATCCTGAGACTATTACCTTGCCTGCTCCTTCTTTGTTTGATTTGACTGCAGGCACGTACCTTGTTCCGTTGACGGCTATTCACGCCTACCGGAACCCTGCACCAGTCGAGGAGCCAGAACAGGAACCACAAGATGAGCCTCCACGACAATCTGTTTATTCTTGGGATCCAGAGATGACTGTCAGCCAGTGGCAGTCAGAGTCTTCTTCTTCATCACAGTATGATCCCAACTATTCTTCCTCATCACAGTACGACCCCAACAACTATTATTATGGATATCCGCCAGGCCAGCCGTGGCCATAGACCAACTTAGGCCAAAAGCCTAAGCCTGGGGGAGTACGTATTTTTCACCGACATTACATTTATGTTCACACACACTCATTGCTAGATGTCGGTGCTCATACTTTTTTATTGTAATATCCATGCTAGTTTATTTTCCTTTTCCTGCTTTCTTCTTGTGTGTTTGTTAAACCTTAAGAAAAACCAAAAAAATTAGTAGTAGTTTATTTTTCTACTGTAGTAGTAATAATAAAAAAGAAAACCCAAAAATATTTCCCGTTCTTCTTCTGCTTGTTGGGAGCTTTCCCGTGTAAATAGTTTATTTCTTTTCTTTTATTTGGGGGTCGGTAGGAGAAGACCTTAATTAAATTGATGAAGTGGCTCTTATATGCATTATTGTTGATTTAACCAAGAGCCCATATTGCCTTGTCTTCTCCTGTTTATTGAATGCTCGCATATTCCAGCTTAGTCTAATGCACGTGCACTCTTATTATTATTCACACCGTTCGGTCGTGCAAGTGAAAGGCAATTATGATGATATATGATGGACTGACTGAGATGAGAAAAGCTGATATGAACTCGACCTGTTTTGTTTTTGTAAATATGATGAGTCCCTCGTTCTTGATTCAGCTTATTATGAATAAACATGTTTGCAATAACAATTAGAGATCATAGTTGCTTGTGCCATGCTTGATTACCTATGAGTTATAATGGTTTACCTTGTGTTCCAACATGCTATTGAGATGATTATGATGTGGTATGTGAAGGAAATATGCCCTAGAGGCAATAATACATAGACAAACATA
This sequence comes from Triticum urartu, assembly GCF_003073215.2. Lineage (NCBI taxonomy): Eukaryota > Viridiplantae > Streptophyta > Magnoliopsida > Poales > Poaceae > Triticum > Triticum urartu. Next base: position 18,311,325 of record NC_053027.1, on the reverse strand, counting down.
GTGTCACTAGTATGCCTCTACTTGACTAGCTCGTTGATCAAAGATGGTTATGTTTCCTAACCATAGACATGAGTTGTCATTTGATTAACGGGATCACATCATTAGTAGAATGATGTGATTGACTTGACCCAGTCCGTTAGCATAGCACTTGATCATTTAGTTTGTTGCTATTGCTTTCTTCATGACTTATACATGTTCCTATGACTATGAGATTATGCAACTCCCGTTTACCGGAGGAACACTTTGTGTGCCACCAAACGTCACAACGTAACTGGGTGATTATAAAGGTGCTCTACAGGTGTCTCCGAAGGTACTTGTTGGGTTGGCGTATTTCGAGATTAGGATTTTTCACTCCGATTGTCAGAGAGGTATCTCTGGGCCCTCTCGGTAATGCACATCACATAAGCCTTGCAAGCACTGCAACTAATAAGTTAGTTGCAGGATGATGTATTACGGAACGAGTACAGAGACTTGCTGGTAACGAGATTGAACTAGGTATTGAGATACCGACGATCAAATCTCGGGCAAGTAACATACCGATGACAAAGGGAACAACGTATGTTGTTATGCGGTCTGACCGATAAAAGATCTTCGTAGAATATGTGGGAGCCAATATGAGCATCCAGGTTCCGCTATTGGTTATTGACCGGAGATGTGTCTCGGTCATGTCTACATTGTTCTCGAACCCGTAGGGTCCGCACGCTTAACGTTACGATGACAGTTTCATTATGAGTTTATATATTTTGATGTACCGAAGGTTGTTTGGAGTCCCGGATATGATCACGGACATGACGAGGAGTCTCGAAATGGTTGAGACATAAAGATCGATATATTGGACGGCTATATTCAGACACCGGAAGTGTTTCGGGTGATTTCGGAGAAAACCAGAGTGCCGGAAGGGTTACCGGAACCCCCCGGGGAAGTATTGGGCCTTAGTGGGCCTGAGGGGAGAGAGAGGGCAGCAGCCCAGGAGGTGGCGTGCCCCTCCCATGGGGAGTCCGAATTGGACTAGGGGAGGGGGCGCGGCCCCTCTTTTCCTCTCCCTCTCCCTCTCTTTCCTTCCCCCTCCCCTCTTCCTAGTTGGACTAGGAAAGGCGAGTCCTACTCCTACTAGGAGGAGGACTCCCCCCTCCTTGGCGCGCCTCAAGGGCCGGCCGGCCTCCCCCTTGCTCCTTTATATACAGGGGCAGGGGGGCACCTCTAGACACACAAGTTGATCTTCGTGATCGTTCTCTTAGCCGTGTGCGGTGCCCCCCTCCACCATAATCCTCGATAATATTGTAGCGGTGCTTAGGCGAAGCCCTGCGACGGTAGAACATCAAGATCGTCACCATGCTGTCGTGCTGACGGAACTCTTCCCCGACACTTTGCTGGATCGGAGTCCGAGGATCGTCATCGAGCTGAACGTGTGCTAGAACTCGGAGGTGCCGTAGTTTCGGTGCTTGATTGGTCAGGCCGTGAAGACGTACGACTACATCAACCGTGTTGTGCTAACACTTCTGCTTCCGGTCTACGAGGGTACGTAGACAACACTCTCCTCTCTTGTTGCTATGCATCACCATAATCTTGCGTGTGCGTAGGAATTTTTTTGAAATTACTACATTCCCCAACAGTGGCATCCGAGCCTAGGTTTTATGTGTTGATGTTGTGCATGAGTAGAACACAAGTGAGTTGTGGGCGATATAAGTCATATTGCTTACCAGCATGTCATACTTTGGTTCAGCAGTATTGTTGGATGAAGCGGCCCGGACCGACATTACGCGTACGCTTACGCGAGACTGGTTCTACCGACGTGCTTTGCACACGGGTGGCTAGCGGGTGTCAGTTTCTCCAACTTTAGTTGAACCAAGTGTGGCTACGCCCGGTCCTTGCGAAGGTTAAAACAGCACCAACGTGACAAACTATCGTTGTGGTTTTGATGCGTAGGTAAGAACGGTTCTTGCTAAGCCCATAGCAGCCACGTAAAACTTGCAACAACAAAGTAGAGGACGTCTAACTTGTTTTTGTAGGGCATGTTGTGATGTGATATGGTCAAGACATGATGCTAAATTTTATTGTATGAGATGATCATGTTTTGTAACCGAGTTATCGGCAACTGGCAGGAGCCATATGGTTGTCGCTTTATTGTATGCAATGCAATTGCGCTGTAATGCTTTACTTTATCACTAAGCGGTAGCGATAGTCGTGGAAGCATAAGATTGGCGAGACGACAACGATGCTACGATGGTGATCAAGGTGTCACGCCGGTGACGATGGTGATCATGACAGTGTTTTGAAGATGGAGATCACAAGCACAAGATGATGATGGCCATATCATATCACTTATATTGATTGCATATGATGTTTATCTTTTATGCACCTTATCTTGCTTTGATTGACGGTAGCATTATAAGATGATCCCTCACTAAATTATCAAAGTATAAGTGTTCTCCCTGAGTATGCACCGTTGCGAAAGTTCTTCGTGCTGAGACACCACATGATGATCGGGTGTGATAGGCTCTACGTTCAAATACAACGGGTGCAAAACAGTTGCACACGCGGAATACTCAGGTTTAACTTGACGAGCCTGGCATATAACAGATATGGCCTCGGAACACGGAGACCGAAAGGTCGAGCGTGAATCATATAGTAGATATGATCAACATATTGATGTTCACCATTGATACTACTCCATCTCACGTGATGATCGGACATGGTTTAGTTGATTTGGATCATGTAATCACTTAGAGGATTAGAGGGATATCTTTCTAAGTGGGAGTTCTTAAGTAATATGATTAATTTAACTTAAATTTATCATGAACTTAGTACCTGATAGTATCTTGCTTGTCTATGTTTGATTGTAGATAGATGGCTCGTGTTGTTGTTCCGTTGAATTTTAATGTGTTCCTTGAGGAAGCAAAGTTGAAAGATGGTGGTAGCAATTACACGGACTGGGTCCGTAACTTGAGGATTATCCTCATTGCTGCACAGAAGAATTACGTCCTGGAAGCACCACTAAGTGCCAAGCCTGCTGCAGGAGCAACACCAGATGTTATGAACGTCTGGCAAAGCAAAGCTGATGACTACTCGATAGTTCAGTGTGCCATGCTTTACGGCTTAGAACCGGGTCTTCAACGACGTTTTGAACGTCATGGAGCATATGAGATGTTCCAGGAGTTGAAGTTAATATTTCAAGCAAATACCCGGATTGAGAGATATGAAGACTCCAATAAGTTCTATAGCTGCAAGATGGAGGAGAATAGTTCTGTCAGTGAACATATACTCAAAATGTCTGGGTATCATAATCACTTGACTCAACTAGGGGTTAATCTTCCTATTGATAGAGTCATTGACAGAGTTCTTCAATCACTGCCACCAAGCTACAAAAGCTTCGTGATGAACTATAATATGCAAGGGATGAATAAGACTATTCCTGAGCTCTTCGCAATGCTAAAAGCCGCGGAGGTAGAAATCAAGAAGGAGCATCAAGTGTTGATGGTCAATAAGACCACCAGTTTCAAGAAAAAGGGCAAAGGGAAGAAGAAAGGGAACTTCAAGAAGAACAGCAAACAAGTTGCTGCTCAGGAGAAGAAACCCAAGTCTGGACCTAAACCTGAAACAGAGTGCTTCTACTGCAAGCAGACTGGTCACTGGAAGCGGAACTGCCCCAAATATTTGGTGGATAAGAAGGATGGCAAAGTGAACAAAGGTATATGTGATATACATGTTATTGATGTGTACCTTACTAATGCTCGCAGTAGCACCTGGGTATTTGATACTGGTTCTATGGCTAACATTTGCAACTCGAAACAGGGTCTACGGATCAAGCGAAGATTGGCTAAGGACGAGGTGACGATGCGCGTGGGAAATGGTTCCAAAGTCGATGTGATCGCGGTCGGCACGCTACCTCTACATCTACCTTCGGGATTAGTATTAGACCTAAATAATTGTTATTTGGTGCCAGCGTTGAGCATGAACATTATATCTGGATCTTGTTTGATGCGAGACGGTTATTCATTTAAATCAGAGAATAATGGTTGTTCTATTTATATGAGTAATATCTTTTATGGTCATGCACCCTTGAAGAGTGGTCTATTTTTAATGAATCTTGATAGTAGTGATACACATATTCATAATGTTGAAATCAAAAGATGCAGAGTTGATAATGATAGTGCAACTTATTTGTGGCACTGCCGTTTAGGTCATATCGGTATAAAGCGCATGAAGAAACTCCATACTGATGGACTTTTAGAACCACTTGATTATGAATCACTTGGTACTTGCGAACCGTGCCTCATGGGTAAGATGACTAAAACGCCGTTCTCCGGTACTATGGAGAGAGCAACGGATTTGTTGGAAATCATACATACAGATGTATGTGTTCCAATGAATGTTGAGGCTCGTGGCGGATATCGTTATTTTCTCACCTTCACAGATGATTTAAGCAGATATGGGTATATCTACTTAATGAAACATAAGTCTGAAACATTTGAAAGGTTCAAAGAATTTCAGAGTGAAGTTGAAAATCATCGTAACAATAAAATAAAGTTTCTACGATCTGATCATGGAGGAGAATATTTGAGTTACGAGTTTGGTCTACATTTGAAAAAATGCGGAATAGTTTCGCAACTCACGCCACCCGGAACACCACAGCGTAATGGTGTGTCCGAACGTCGTAATCGTACTTTATTAGATATAGTGCGATCTATGATGTCTCTTACCGATTTACCGTTATCATTTTGGGGTTATGCTTTAGAGATGGCTGCATTCACGTTAAATAGGACACCGTCGAAATCCGTTGAGACGACGCCTTATGAACTGTGGTTTGGCAAGAAACCAAAGTTGTCGTTTCTGAAAGTTTGGGGCTGCGATGCTTATGTGAAAAAGCTTCAACCTGATAAGCTCGAACCCAAATCGAAGAAATGTGTCTTCATAGGATACCCAAAGGAGACTGTTGGGTACACCTTCTATCACAGATCCGAAGGCAAGACTTTTCTTGCTAAATTCGGAGTTTTTCTAGAGAAGGAGTTTCTCTCGAAATAAGTGAGTGGGAGAAAAGTAGAACTTGATGAGGTAACTGTACCTACTCCCTTATTGGAAAGCAGTACATCACAGAAACCGGTTTCTGTGACACCTACACCAATTAGTGAGGAAGCTAATGATAATGATCATGAAACTTCAGATCAAGTTACAACCGAACCTCGTAGATCAACCAGAGTAAGATCCGCACCATAGTGGTACGGTAATCCTGTTCTCGAAGTCATGCTACTAGATCATGATGAACCTACGAACTATGAAGAAGCGATGGTGAGCCCAGATTCCGCAAAATGGCTAGAAGCCATGAAATCTGAGATGGGATCCATGTATGAGAACAAAGTGTGGACATTGGTTCACTTGCCCATTGATCGGCAAGCAATTGAGAATAAATGGATCTTCAAGAAGAAGACTGACGCTGACGGTAATGTTACTGTCTATAAAGCTCGACTTGTTGCAAAAGGTTTTCGACAAGTTCAAGGGATTGACTACGATGAGACCTTCTCACCCGTAGCGATGCTTAAGTCTGTCCGAATCATGTTAGCAATTGCCGCATTTTATGATTATGAAATTTGGCAAATGGATGTCAAAACTGCATTCCTGAATGGATTTCTGGAAGAAGAGTTGTATATGATGCAACCAGAAGGTTTTGTCGATCCAAAGGGAGCTAACAAAGTGTGCAAGCTCCAGCGATCCATTTATGGACTGGTGCAAGCCTCTCGGAGTTGGAATAAACACTTTGATAGTGTGATCAAAGCATTTGGTTTTGTACAGACTTTTGGAGAATCCTGTATTTACAAGAAAGTGAGTGGGAGCTCTATAGCATTTCTGATATTATATGTGGATGACATATTATTGATTGGAAATGATATAGAATTTCTGAATAGCATAAAGGGATACTTGAATAAGAGTTTTTCAATGAAAGACCTCGGTGAAGCTGCTTACATACTGGGCATTAAGATCTATAGAGATAGATCAAGATGCTTAATTGGACTTTCACAAAGCACATACCTTGACAAAGTTTTGAAGAAGTTCAAAATGGATCAAGCAAAGAAAGGGTTCTTGCCTATGTTACAAGGTGTGAAATTGAGTAAGACTCAATGTCCGACCACCGCAGAAGATAGAGAGAAAATGAAAGATGTTCCCTATGCTTCAGCCATAGGCTCTATCATGTATGCAATGTTGTGTACCAGACCTGATGTGTGCCTTGCTATAAGTCTAGCAGGGAGGTACCAAAGTAATCCAGGAGTGGATCACTGGACAGCGGTTAAGAACATCCTGAAATACCTGAAAAGGACTAAGGATGTGTTTCTCATATATGGAGGTGACAAAGAGCTCATCGTAAATGGTTACGTTGATGCAAGCTTTGACACTGATCCGGACGATTCTAAATCGCAAACCGGATACGTGTTTTTACTAAACGGTGGAGCTGTCAGTTGGTGCAGTTCTAAACAAAGCGTCGTGGCGGGATCTACATGTGAAGCAGAGTACATAGCTGCTTCGGAAGCAGCAAATGAAGGAGTCTGGAAGAAGGAGTTCATATCCGATCTAGGTGTCATACCTAGTGCATCGGGTCCAATGAAAATCTTTTGTGACAATACTGGTGCAATTGCCTTGGCAAAGGAATCCAGATTTCACAAGAGAACCAAGCACATCAAGAGACGCTTCAATTCCATTTGGGATTTAGTCCAAGTGGGAGACATAGAAATTTGCAAGATACATATGGATCTGAATGTTGCAGACCCGCTGACTAAGCCTCTTCCACGAGCAAAACATGATCAGCACCAAGGCTCCATGGGTGTCAGAATCATTACTGTGTAATCTAGATTATTGACTCTAGTGCAAGTGGGAGACTGAAGGAAATATGCCCTAGAGGCAATAATAAAGTTATTATTTATTTCCTTATATCATGATAAATGCTTATTATTCATGCTAGAATTGTATTAACCGGAAACATAATACATGTGTGAATACATAGACAAACATAGTGTCACTAGTATGCCTCTACTTGACTAGCTCATTGATCAAAGATGGTTATGTTTCCTAACCATAGACATGAGTTGTCATTTGATTAACGGGATCACATCATTAGGAGAACGATGTGATTGACTTGACCCATTCCGTTAGCATAGCACTTGATCGTTTAGTTTGTTGCTATTGCTTTCTTTATGACTTATACATGTTCCTATGACTATGAGATTATGCAACTCCCGTTTACCGGAGGAACACTTTGTGTGCCACCAAACGTCACAACGTAACTGGGTGATTATAAAGGTGCTCTACAGGTGTCTCCGAAGGTACTTGTTGGGTTGGCATATTTCGAGATTAGGATTTGTCACTCCGATTGTCAGAGAGGTATCTCTGGGCCCTCTCGGTAATGCACATCACATAAGCCTTGCAAGCACTGCAACTAATAAGTTAGTTGCAGGATGATGGTATTACGGAACGAGTAAGGAGACTTGCTGGTAACGAGATTGAACTAGGTATTGAGATACCGACGATCGAATCTCGGGCAAGTAACATACCGATGACAAAGGGAACAACGTATGTTGTTATGCGGTCTGACCGATAAAAGATCTTCGTAGAATATGTAGGAGCCAATATGAGCATCCAGGTTCCGCTATTGGTTATTGAACGGAGACGTGTCTCGGTCATGTCTACATTATTCTCGAACCCGTAGGGTCCGCACGCTTAATGTTACAATGACGTTTCATTATGAGTTTATATATTTTGATGTACCAAAGGTTGTTCGGAGTCCCGGATATGATCACGGACATGACGAGGAGTCTCGAAATGGTTGAGACATAAAGATCGATATATTGGATGGCTATATTCGGACACCGGAAGTGTTTCGGGTGATTTCGGAGAAAACCGGAGTGCCGGAAGGGTTACCGGAACCCCCCGGGGAAGTATTGGGCCTTAGTGGGCCTGAGGGGAGAGAGAGGGCAGCAGCCCAGGAGGTGGCGTGCCCCTCCCATGGGGAGTCCGAATTGGACTAGGGGAGGGGGTGCGGCCCCTCTTTCCCTCTCCCTCTCCCTCTCTTTCCTTCCCCCTCCCCTCTTCCTAGTTGGACTAGGAAAGGCGAGTCCTACTCCTACTAGGAGGAGGACTCCCCCCTCCTTGGCGCGCCTCAAGGGCCGGCCGGCCTCCCCCCTTGCTCCTTTATATACAGGGGCAGGGGGGCACCTCTAGACACACAAGTTGATCTTCGTGATCGTTCTCTTAGCCGTGTGCGGTGCCCCCCTCCACTATAATCCTCGATAATATTGTAGCGGTGCTTAGGCGAAGCCCTGCGACGGTAGAACATCAAGATTTTCACCACGCCGTCGTGCTGACGGAACTCTTCCCCGACACTTTGCTGGATCGGAGTCCGGGGATCGTCATCGAGCTGAACGTGTGCTAGAACTCGGAGGTGCCGTAGTTTCGGTGCTTGATCGGTCGGGCCGTGAAGACGTACGACTACATCAACCGCGTTGTGCTAACGCTTCCGCTTCCGGTCTACGAGGGTACGTAGACAACACTCTCCTCTCTCGTTGCTATGCATCACCATGATCTTGCGTGTGCGTAGGAATTTTTTTGAAATTACTACGTTCCCCAACAGTATGATGGGGTGGTATCCTCTTTTGAATGATTTAAGTGACTTGACTTGGCACATGTTCACGCATGTAGTTGAAACAAAATCAACATAGCCTTCACGATATTTATGTTCATGGTGGATTATGTCCTACTCATGCTTGCATCCAATGTTTATTAATTTTAATGCATGTACATGGCTGTTGTCGCTCTCTAGTTGGTCGCTTTCCAGTCTTTTGCTAGCCTCACTTGTACTAAGCGGGAATACTGCTTGTGCATCCAATCCCTTAAACCCCAAAATTATTCCAGATGAGTCCACTATACCTTCCTATATGCAGTATCTACCTGCCGTTCCAAGTAAATTTGTATGTGCCAAACTCTAAACCTTCAAATAAATATTCTGTTTTGTATGCTCGAATAGCTCATGTATCAACAAAGGTTGTCCTTATCTTCCGTGTTAGGCGGGTTATTCTCAAGAGGAGTGGACTCCGCTCCTCACTCACGAGAAAATGGCTGGTCACCGGGATGCCCAGTCCCATGCTTTATGCAAACTAAATCAAAATTTATTGCAAACAAAACTCCCCCTGGGACCTGATGTATGTTGGAGGCACTCGTTGTTTCGAGCAAGCCATGGATTGATGCTTGTTGGTGGAGGGGGAGTATAAACTTTACCAATCTGTTTGGGAACCGCCTATAATGTGTTTACCATGGAAGATGCCGCCATCTTTAAGTTGTTACGTTGACAATGAAAGTATACCGCTCAAAATACAATTTATCTCTATTTCAAAACCGAGCTCTGGCACCTCTACAAATCCATGCTTCTCTCTGCGAAGGGCCTATCCATTTACTTTTATGTTGAGTCATCACCCTCTTATTAAAAAGCACTAGCTGGAGAGCACAGCTGTCATTTGCATTCATCATTGTTAATTTATATTGGGTATGACTATGATTGGATCTCTTTTACCATGAATTACAATGTCTAGTCAGTCCTTGATCTTTAAAGGTGCTCTGCATTTATGTTTTGCGGTCTCAGAAAGGGCTAGCGAGATACCATCTTGTTATATCATATTATGATTGTTTTGAGAAAGTGTTGTCATCCGAGATTTATTATTATGACTTGCTAGTTGATTATGCTATTGATATGAGTAATGATGAGACCTGAGAATTATTGCAAGTGTGGTTAGTTATGATCTATGCTGAAAACTTGAATGCTGGCTTGACATAGTTACAACAACAACAAGAGCAAACAGAGTTTGTAAAAGTTTTTCTTTCTTTCTTTCAGTTTGTCAACTGAATTGCTTGAGGACAAGCAAGGGTTTAAGCTTGGGGGAGTTGATACGTCTCCATCATATCTACTTTTCCAAACACTTTTGCCCTTGTTTTGGACTCTAACTTGTATGATTTGAATGTAACTAACCCGGACTGACGCTGTTTTCAGCAGAATTACCATGGTGTTGTTTTATGTGCAGAAAAAAAATATTCTCGGAATGACCTGCAAGTCCACGGAACATCTTAGAAAAAACAATAAAAAATTCTCGCCAAAGATGAAGACCAGGGGGCCCACACCCTTCTCACGAGGGTGGGGGGCGCGCCCCCTACCTCGTGGGCCCCCTATTGCGTCTCCGACTCCAACTCCACCTCCATATATTGAGTTTCGATGAGAAAAAAATCAGAGAGAAGAAATCATCGCGTTTTACGATACGGAGCTGCCGCCAAGCCCTAAAACCTCTCGGGAGGGCTGATCTGGAGTCCGTTCAGGGCTCCGGAGAGGGGGATTTGTCGCCGTCGTCATCATCAACCAACCTCCATCACCAATTTCATGATGCTCACCGCCGTGCGTGAGTAATTCCATCGTAGGCTTGCTGGACGGTGATTGGTTGGATAAGATTTATCATGTAATCGAGTTAGTTTTGTTAGGGTTTGATCCCTAGTATCCATTATGTTATGAGATTGATGTTGCTATGACTTTGCTATGCTTAATGCTTGTCACTAGGGCCTGAGTGCCATGATTTCAGATCTGAACCTATTATGTTTTCATGAATATATGTGAGTTCTTGATCCTATCTTGCAAGTCTATAGTCACCTACTATGTGTTATGATCCGGTAACCCCGGAGTGACAATAATCGGGACCACTCCCGGTGATGACCATAGTTTGAGGAGTTCATGTATTCACTATGTGCTAATGCTTTGTTCCGGTTCTCTATTAAAAGGAGGCCTTAATATCCCTTAGTTTCCAATAGGACCCTGCTGCCACGGGAGGGTAGGACAAAAGATGCCATGCAAGTTCTTTTCCATAAGCACGTATGACTATATACGGAATACATGCCTACATTACATTGATGAATTGGAGCTAGTTCTGTGTCACCTTATGTTATGACTGTTACATGATGAACCGCATCCGGCATAATTATCCATCACTGATCCGGTGCCTACGAGTTTTCCATATACTGGTTCTCGCTTATTTATTTTCCCGCTGCTACTGTTACAATCACTACAAAATACCAAAAACATTACTTTTGCAGTCTTTACTTTTGTTGCTGCTACCACCACTATCATATTACTTTGCTACTAAACACTTTGCTGCAGATATTAAGTTTCCAGGTGTGGTTGAATTGACAACTCAGCTGCTAATACTTGAGAATATTCTTTGGCTCCCCTTGTGTCGAATCAATAAATTTGGGTTGAATACTCTACCCTCGAAAGCTGTTGCGATCCCCTATACTTGTGGGTTATCACTCACCAACAACTGCATAAAAGAGATTTTCGATGTCGGTGAAACTCAGGTATTCCAGAATTGCAACGATAAAATTGTGACGACAACACCGCGGAGCTCAACTCCCCGGGACACTGCCACAACCCCTAAATGTTAGGAGGCACCAAGAACCACTACAAGAAACCTGTTAATCCATGACGGATTTCCCATGACAAATTCGAAAACTGTCATGGACGACCTGGTACAGCCTCGCAAGCCCGCATAAGCCCGCTCAAGCCCGCCTAAGCATTCCCCATATAAAAAATGCAAACCCTAAAACTTCTCCTCAACCCACTCCCTCTCCCCCTCCTCCGCAGCCTTTCCTCTCTCCCGAGCCCCCTCTCTCCCACACACGACTCCTCGCGCCGCCACCCGATTCCGATGACTTCCCGCGGTATGGCCGGTGCGCAGCACACCCTCATCTTCCTCCCGCCCCGCTCCTTCCTCCCCTGTAGCTAGATTCACAGCTCCCGGCCACCAGCGGTCGCCGGCAGGCCCTCCCCATGGCTAGGGTTTCGGCGACGGGGCAGCTCCGATGGATCCTCTCCGTCGCCTATCGCCTGCTAGATGGTGCTCCTAGAACATGGAAGCGCGGATGCCCTCCTCCCGCAGGATGTGCTGAGGCGACGCAACCTGCAGTGGCATACTTGGGACGAGTGCGGGGGCCACGGCCTTGTCTTGCTCGAAGATGGTGGCAGCGAACGCCGGTAGTCCTTCTCGTCCTCTACCTCCAATGACACGTTTCGGTACAACTCAGGCACCTCTGCCCCTGAAGCCTGTCCTCCCATCCGGTGATGTATAGATCGTCCTCGCGTGCGTCGATCTGCCTCCTCCTCGACGCGACACCTACAACCTGGATGTGGATGTGGTAATCTCTCTCTCTCCCTCCCTGTACCCAAAATCTGGATCACACTTGTATCTGTAGTCACTTGCATCTGTACATAGATACACATGAATAAGTTTCTCATTAATTTGTGAGTACATTCTACTTAACCTAATTGTACTTGCTGCCCTATAAGCGATGAGAAGGAATTGTTTCATGAAAAGGGCCAAACACAATGATAACGACCCTTGCATTAGTTGAAGGGGTCAAAGAAATAGCATCAAAATATATTGAACTGAAATGTACTAATATATTGAAGTGAAAGTTACTATGCACATAATTTTGCAGAGCTAAATGTATTGCGGCTATCCTACCCTGATTGCATATATTGAAGTGCAAAAGGATTTGGATGTGAGATGTAGGCACGTCCATTCTTTTAACTGGTAGTTTTTACCGTGTGGCAATATATTTTATATTCTTGTTTTCTTATGATACATTTTCATACATTTTTTGTATTTCGTAGGCCAGTTTGAGTGCATTCACATTCTGTTTCTCCGAGTTGGTTCAATACAACCACACACAAGTTACAATATTGCTGACCTAGAACAAAGGTAGCCTCTATGTTCTTATTCATTATCAGTCTGCAAGAATTCAGTTAGTGGAGTAAGACATTTTGGAAGGCATAATTCTTTTAAGATTTTGATTCTGTTTAGATAACATTTACATGCTAGTATTAGTGAAATGAAACTGCATATCTGATTTTCAAACCAATTTCTTTGGTCTGGACAATATAGTCGGTACACCTCTGCTTGGTCGCCACCGACAATATAGAAGTAGTAGTACAGTTTTAAGTTTTGGTTTTGTTAAGATGTAGTCTTGGCCTTGCATCTTCAATGAAGAGTATTTGCTTGCTTTCACATTAGCTTTATTGGTGGGCTGCTTGCTGAACGTAAGATTGCTCTGTACTTATTTCCTCTGCTTACAACATACTAGCATCAGTATTTTAACTGCTTAAAGCCATTTTCTCTTGTTATTCATGATGTTGCAAATTTCTGTAAGGAATTCGAAAATAGTTCAAGAGTTACTCATTTGCATCACAAAGAACCAAAAGATGCCAGAGTGGCGTTCACACTTATTTTGATACATACGAGCATATTTTCAAGCCGCTAAAGCTGCAAGTTATAAATAGAATTTACATAATGTTGCTTCTATTCCGCACACTAAAAAGGCAGCTTGTACTTAGAGCTGAATGGAAATATTCTGTAATTTTTGTTTGATAAGTTTTTCCATTCCATTGATCCAGGTTTGGGTCTTCTCATTCAGTACACAATGTAGCTGAGCTTGAGGCATCAACCAAGGAGCTTGAGGCGTTGCTTGTTGAAAAAAATAATCAAGAAACACATGTAAGTACTATGGTGCAGCAGTTCCATTGTTTTCTGTTCCATGGCATATGGGATGAATCAGTAATGCTCTGTCTATGCAACAGGGAACATGATTTCTTACATGGTATTCTTCTCCTTGACCGATGTGTAAAATTGTGATGTATTGTTGTATTATGCCCTCTTCTGTGCTCCTTGCTATATTGTAACCAGTGAGTACCCTCACCCATATCAGTATCACACACCTTGGGAATTCTTCTTTGGGAGCTTGCAGATTCTATTAGTCGTCAGCTTAACTCGTTCAGAGAGGAAATTCAGTTTAAGGACATGTATGAAATGCAAGTAAATGTAAGTGGGCAACCCCTAGCCTTGAATATATATAATCGTTATGCAAAGTAGTACTTCAATAATTATAACAATTTAGGTTTCTAATTTTTTTCGGCGGATTTATATGGCCTCAACTTTTGCTGCTACAATACTTGAGTTCTCTGATGTATAATTTGTTATGTTGACACTTATAGGTCATCTCTAGAAATGTCTAATGTTTGTTATAATTTTGCACAGATCATGTTATTCCTACCTTGTGCAGCCTATCACATATGCCATGGACATTGTAGCTGTGAACAAGAGGGCCAAAGACAAGAAGTTGAATAATAATCTTTTTTATATGTTTTTGACGTAAACTCCATATTGTCAATTGATGTTGTAAATTGTCTATTCACGGAGGATTTTGTAAACTGCTATGTTGTATATATAGGTGGATGGCTTCATAATACATGTTCTCTGTACTGTAAGACACTTGGGAAATACTTTGTCTTGGGCCAGAGTTGGCATTATGATATGTGTAAATGCTAAAATAATGTACTGGCTCAAAATATCATGGAGGCAAATGGGTTAATTGGCTGGATATAAAATTTAAAATTTACATAAATCCATGACGTTTTCTATGACGAAAACCAGTATCCATGTAGGCAGCCACGTCATTCCAATAGGTCAATCCAAAATGCTACGTGGCACTTGTCTGTGATGGCCTATTCTGTCACAAATGCTCGGGCCTAGTTTGGGCTGTGCGGGCCTGGGGGTAGACCTGTGACGGTCAAGTACCGTCATGGACGGTGTGGCGTGAAATTATGACGCGATATACATGACGGATCTGGAATCCGTCATGCCTGACCATCCTTGACAGATTTTCACTGCGCTGTGACGGATTGGAACCGTCATGTATTAACATATTTCTTGTAGTGAACAATGTTCTCGTCACAAAACCATCGGAACGATTCCAAGATACCTGCGTGATCCTAAATTTTTTTTAGTAAATTTGAGAAGAGAAGAGTCAAAACTCTACGCCAGGATGCCTCACCAGAGCGACGAAGGGACTGAGGAGTAAAAAGAATCCTACTCTCTGATATATATAATCCTAAAGGACTCAAAACATTTTTCTAGACTCAACAACGCCAGCGATTCGATCAAGCAGGGGGCTCCTAAGTCAGGGAAGGCTCTGATTACCAACTTGTAACGCCCACGATGCGGCTATATCTCCCACGTGTCGAAGCACGACTTAGAGGCATAGCCGCATTGTAAGCAATGTTGCAAGAGGGGTAATCTTTACACATCCCATGTACTGAATAAGGAAAGAGATACATAGTTGGCTTACAATCGCCACTTCACACAATATATGAGTAAAGCATTACAACATCCAGATACAATCAAGGTCCGACTACGGAACCAAAATAGAAGAAGACCACCCCTAATGCTACAGATCCCCGATCGCCCCAACTGGGCTCCACTACTGATCAACTGGAAACGAAACAACATAACGAACGCGGACTTCGTCAAGCTCCTCCTTGAGCTTGGTTGCGTCACCTGCACGATATCATCGGCACCTGCAAGCTGGTTTGGAAGTAATATGTGAGTCACGGGGACTCCGCAATCTCACACCTTCGCGATCAAGACTATTTAAACTTGTCTCCCGGCTCTACCCAAAGCAAGAACACAAGCAAAGGGAACAAAAATCAACCACGGTGCAATGCGCAAGCAGCATGATGCAACACATGACATGATATGCGGGATGCGATATGCAATGCATATGCATGCTTTGGAAAGGAAAGATTGAAACTGGCCTCAACTTGGAAAACCAAGAGTGCCGCTGGAAAGATGAGTTGATTTCGGTCGAAATCGATATAAAGATCACCGGAATTGGATGCACGGTTTGGAAATGGCAAGCAAAACAAATATGGCACAAAGCTACGATTAACAGCACGAGGCCATCTAAATGCATCAAGAACAACAAGCTACTGCACTCAAACATAACAACAAAATGCATGGAAGTGATCCACTCAAGATGCTTGACAAAAGATGAACACTGAGCTACGGCTAATTCACTCAATAGTAGGTTCAAACAAGCATGGCAAAAGTGCAAAAGGTATCAGGTTACAGACTTAGTGAAATAAACAACATGCCAGGAATTAACATCAGGAAGCAATGTTTAGAGTAAGATAACAACATGCTACAGGAACATATCATGGCAAAGCAAGGCATGACATGAAAGTACTCAAATCATACAACATAAGTCATTTACTGACCATAAGCCAAAAGGGATCAGAAAATACAATGGCAACCATGTGAACATAGCAATTACCGTTAACAGATTCAGACTTAGAAGAAAACTGGAACATGGCAAAACAGATATCAAGTAGGCATGTTTGCGAGCTCGATGCACTCACCACAAGGCATTACATGACAAACTAAGCATACACCCAGCAAGTAGACATGGCATAGAAGCTAAACATGGCAAGAACAACAACATAACATGCATGGATCAACTACAACAACCTCGACAAAAAAGCTAAACACGTAAACATTCTGCCATGAACATTTTATAGCAAAAGTAGAGCTCGATTGACTCAAGCTAAGGTGCTCCATAAATGCAAACAAAGACATGGATTGATAGAGCACTACAATATCTAAAAAACATCCTTACTAATCATGCTCAAAAGAGGCATGGATCACTCTATACCAACATGAATACATGGCATAAAAATAACAGCAGGAAAAGGACAGTGAAATTCTAAGTCCCTGAAATCAGCAACATCACGAGAGCTACTTTGCATGCTTGTGCTAGTCACCACAAAGATCACAAAAATACATGGCATACACCCCTGTAAAGATGGCATGGCATACTTCAAAACACATGTAGGGCTTAAGATCATAGGAGGCACACATTAATCATGGAAAAAATGACAAATGTCCAATTACTGATATGGATCTGAAACTAATATAAACTAGCACTCTTGCAATAGCATTTAGGGCATCAAGATAAACTCAAATGAACATGATGTAATGAGATGAAATGAAATACTCATTGAGATGAACAATTCGATATGCTACACGCCCAAAACGGAGCGACGGGTGCAAAGTTATGATGCGATGAAGAATGCTAAAAATGTTGGGGACTTGGTGGAATTTTACCCTCCGGAAGCTGGATGGTGTGGTTCCGGATCGCGTTTGGTTCACTGGGTGCGGAACGAGGTAGATCTGGCACGGGCGTGGATGGAGGGATCCCGGTCGGAGGTTGAAGAAGGTCAAGCTGCACGGCGGCGCTCGGGCTCCGGGGACGAGGGGAGATGGCGGGGAGGTACAGATCCGGGAGCGAGGACTCCATTCCCGGCGACGAGGATGCTTGGGGCGGCCCGGGTGCGGAGATCCCTGACGGCCATGGAGGGGCGGCTCCTTGGGAAGCAACAGAGAGAGAGGGAGCTCGAGATGAGAGAGGGAGCAAGAGAAAACGACAGATGGCGTGGGGGCGGCGGCGTGACCTGAGGACGGCGGCGGCGGCGGAGCAGTCCGGCGAGGTGCGGGGCGAAGCGGAGGAGCACCGGGGAGTGGGCGGCGCTCGGGCGAGCACGGGCTGCTCGGGGCGCGAGGCAGATGGGCGGCGGCGCGACGAGATGGGCCCCGCGGGCCTGATCCGGGCCGCGCGGCCCGGCGGCGGGGCTGGAGGAGAGAGAGGCCGGCGGCGGTGACGTGTTGCGCCCGGATTCGTCCGGCGCGGCGGCTGGACGCGTCCGGTCTGGGACGGACATGTCTGGCGACGCGAGGAAGAGGGAGGCTAGGGTTTCGTCCGCGAATTTTCCGGGAGAGCCACATATATATATATATGTAGAGGGAGCTAGGAGACTCCAAATGAGGAGCGGTTTTCGGTCACGCGATAGTGATCGAACGACCGAGATGATAGAGGGGTTTTATGTGGGTTTTGGGCCACTTTGGAGGGGTGTTGGGCTGCAACACACACGAGGCCTTTACGGTCCCTCGGTTAACCGTTGGAGTATCAAACGAAGTCCAAATGGCACGAAACTTGACAGGCGGTCTACCGGTAGTAAACCAAGACCGCATGACAAGTCTCGGTCCAATCCGAGAACATTTAACACCCGGACACGAAAAAGAGGCAAAAGGGGACACCGGATGACATAGGGGCGCAGGAATGCAAAATGGACAACGGGGAAAATGCTCAGATGCATGAGACGAACATGTATGCAAATGCGATGCACATAATGACATGATATGAAATGCATGACACACAAGCAAATAACAAGGCAACAACAGCAAATAACTGGAAGACACCTGTCACATCGGTCTCGGGGCGTTACAAATACTTGGTGAGGTACCAAGATGTTGACCTTGTAAGGTGGACTCCGAAGCCACCGGCACCTTCATTGCCATCTGATCTTGATCAGGTAATCGCTGAAATGAGTGTGAGTGTGGTTTCTCTTCCTTCTCATACGGGATCAACACATATAAGTGATGGATATCCGACACAATGAGAAGTGCTTTGGGGTACCAATTCAGGTACTCATCGAGGGCAAGATCCTCATGCGCGGGCGGCGACGCATAATAACAACGATCCTCCTCGGCAATGAGGGCAACCTCCTCCTCCGCTCGCTCCTCCTCAAACGTCCACACCTTCTCCTTCGAGATTGGCACCCAGTCCACCTGCAGAGGAACTGTCACCCAAAGCGGCACCTGGTTTATAGAGTTGCCCCCGAACATGTTGTCGTGCGCCGAGGATTACTTCTTTGGCCCTCGCGGTGGCCGGTGGTGTGGTGATGTGTGACGATCGGTAGATGGGTGGGAGAGGATAAGGAGTGCGGGTATGATCTGCGGAGGAGGAGGAGTCCGCCAAGTAGGCCTCTCAGTCGTCATGCTGCCATGAATGCGGGCAGGCGGAAGACCGACGTGAATGAGGTCAAGCCGAAGTGGACGTGACTAGAGATAAGGGTTTTGATGGGCATGGTCATCGGAGTCCAACATGGTACGGCGGTAGATGTCGAAACTCCACCAAATCTGCTCAGTGTGATGCTGGCTTGCAGGATTTCACAGGTCCAGTCTGATGCAACGGCCGCTACGGCGACGACGTGCACGCTGGCCAACGTAAACCGGCGAGAAGCTGAGCATCGTCTTCATGCTCTGCAACATGGGTCTGGCCTGCTACGGCATCCCACAGCGCGTGATTGCAGGTGAAAGAAACGGCCGTGATATTCATAGTTCTGCTCGCCGGCGATGTCTACGACGAAGTCAGCCGGCAAGCCGCTCTCTCTGCAACTGCAAGGCGTCGCAGCCAGGCCACTGTCGATCGACCGACCCGTCCGTGAGCGTTTCCGCCACGTCACCGATCCGCGTCAAAGCGCATCCGGTCCGTCCATCCACACACAGCGACGAACGGCTGAAACTAACCCAAAGGCATCGATCCGCGGCATCCCATCTCCACCAATCACAGCCCACCTTCTTCCTCCGTCCCACTCTATATAACAAATCGCGCCGCCCGATCCGCCTCCACACACCTCAGCATCCGCAGCCCCCCAGCCCACACCTTCGCACAAAGCTCCACCTCCTCCCCACACCGTCGAAGCACCCATGGCGCCTAAGGCGGAGAAGAAGCCGGCGCTGGAGAAGACCCCGGCGGGGAAGAAGCCCGCGGCGGAGAAGAGGCCCGCGGCCGGGAAGACGGCGTCCAAGGAGGGCGGCGAGAAGAAGGGGAAGAAGAAGGCCAAGAAGAGCGTGGAGACGTACAAGATCTACATCTTCAAGGTGCTCAAGCAGGTGCACCCCGACATCGGCATCTCCTCCAAGGCCATGTCCATCATGAACTCCTTCATCAACGACATCTTCGAGAAGCTCGCCGGCGAGTCCGCCAAGCTGGCCCGCTACAACAAGAAGCCCACCATCACCTCCCGGGAGATCCAGACCTCCGTCCGCCTCGTCCTCCCCGGCGAGCTCGCCAAGCACGCCGTCTCCGAGGGCACCAAGGCCGTCACCAAGTTCACCTCCTCCTAGGCGTCTTCCTCGTTTCATGAGCTGATGGCGGCGTTCTGTGTGTAGTTAGCAGTGCGATGTTACAATCTCTGTAAGAATTGTGCTGCTTGTTGGTTTGAAGAATTAGTGATGTTGCTGTCTGAATTATTGTTCAACGTGTGCTTGTATTATTCAGTTTTGGTTGGAAGGTTCTTCTGTACGCCCTGCTACTTCTCATTTTTGTGCAGTCTGAATCTGGTTCTGTAGTTCGTAGGTCTGCAGGTACATTCATGATTTTGCAGTTGTTTACAGTAGATGTTATCAGGTTTATCATTTAGGCGTCATACTGAATTTTTCAACCTCTACGGTTGCTGCCATTCGAGTAAATCTGAAGTTGGCCAGCTTGGTTAATTTCTGACGTGGTCATCCTTTTTTCTCATTGGACTTGCCATCCATCAAGAACATGTCTGAAAAATTGGAATATGTTTGATTCAGAGAAATCAGAAGTTTTCTGCAAATTTTCAGAGAAATTAGATGCTTTCTACACAAAAGAAGAGATAAGCTAGAAGCATTGTGCCCATGTTTTACAGAGGCAAGGAACATGCCAGATGCAACCAACACTTTGTGATGGCACACATTTTTTTGATAATTGTTGCTATTGAGACACCTGAGTTTTTTTCTTTATGTTTATATTACACTACTCCCTCCTTCCATCTATATAGGGCTTAATGCGGTTTTCAAGGCTAACTTTGACCAAATACTAGAGCAATAATATATGACATGCAACTTACACAAAGCACATTGTTAAATTCGTGTGTGAAAGGAGCTTTCAATGATATAATTTTCACATTGTGCATGTCATGTACTATTAATCTTGTCAATAGTCAAATGCGGTCCTAAAAAATGCATTAGGCCCTATATAGATGGAAGGAGGGAGTAGATAATTTCCTTTATACTATACTAGGTAATTAGTGAAAATAAAGCTACCAATTTTGTGAAGGTGTGAAGTGAATCTAATGATTCATTTCTGTATGTTTATGTACCTTTGTATGGATATATACATTATAACTTACTTGCATTGGCAATAGCCATTTGCCGTCCATTTGATATGCACCAACTGCACATTCTTCATCCTTGGGTATGGGAGCGGTTCATGTTTGTGTTTTGATGATGTTATTATTGACTTGTTTGGATTGTGCCAGTGCCTCGCCGAAAGATTGGCGTGAAAATGAGCTGCAAGGGCTGGGGAAGGGTGGCGGCACCAATTATTTGGTGCTCATCCAAAGGGGTACCCAAAGCCTGGTCAATGCCAATATTTTGGCCGGGCGTTCGAAGGCATGGATCCAAACAGGCTCTATCTTTTAAGAGTTGTGTTGTGTGAGTATGAAGAAATAGAATTGTCACTGTTTAAATTAATTTTCAAGGTTTGTAGTTTGACACCAGATTCATTGCATAGAAATATATACTATTTGTAGTTTTGATTTCTATAGTTAAATCATGATTTTTGCTGCTGTTCATGCTTTATCAGCTTTCTCATTTGTCTACTAATTTTGGTGCCATATCAAAATTTCAAACCTCTATTGTGTTGGTGCCATATCTAAGCACGTGGGCATCCCGTTGCGGGGGCTTGGAGGCCTTCATAGTTTTGGAGGGTGCAGCAGGCACTGCTAGCAATAGAGGCATTTGAGTTGTGACTGTAGTTGATGGGCACTCAATGACTCAAACCTTGTGGATGTCATGGTTATATGGTCAGTTTGATGGAATATTTGAAGAGAATTGCTGGGTGAATACAATGCACCTCAAATTGGGCTATTTTAGCAGCGGAATGATGCTTAGGTGTGCAATGCACCTACTCAAAGTAGCAACGTGTGGCTCGAGTTCGCTGAGGTATGTTAGGTACCCCATCTGAAGACATAAGTTGCAATCTTACCTTCCAATAGTCAGGAAGGCATCGCGAGCATGAACTTCAATCACGCAGCGGCACCAGCGACTTAAGGTTGAAGCTTTTGTCTTGACGCGTAGTCTGTCTTCACAGGTAACAAAAACAAGTTCATCACTATGCGGCTACCAGTGCGACATATGAAAAGACACGCCAAAACAAAGATGATCTCGTTGGAGCAGCATGAGGAACGGGAGAGGAAGATTGTAGCAGCGACCTAGCTGTATGGGAGTCTTGAATGTGCTATTTTGGTTCTGGCATCTAAACCGAAGGGTCGGGCTAACCCTCTTGTGTTTGCTGAACTCTCACGGTTGCTCATTTACTCGAGTCATGTCCTTCTACTTTTATAAATAAGAGTTGAGAAGATCGGAGTAGTGACCTAGGCGCATAGGAGTCTCGAATGGGCCATTTTGGTTGTGGTGTCTAAACCTAAGGGCCAGGCCAACCCTCATGTTCGCTAAACTCTCCTAATTTGTCCATTTACGTGAGTTAACTCCTTGTACTTTTATAAATAAGTATGAATATTTATGTTCACACGCAAACAATTTTTTATTGATTAAAATGATTTTTTATTTAGAATTTATTAAAATTAAATTAAGTATTCATTTTTGGATATTTAAATTAAGTTTTTTAGGCAAGGATAATTAAATTAAGTTTTTTCATACAAAAGGAAAAACCGCACTAGTTCTAATGGGCCGCACTGATGGGGCGTCTTTAGCTCGCCAACACATGTACCAGTGCGCGTGGGCCGTCGGCCCAAACCAAACATGGCGTGATGCGCGAGCGGCGCCGTACATAAATACAGCACCATCCCTCCGGCAAACCCTAACCAACCAGTCTAACGCGATTGGCGGCGGCGCGGCGCCCTCTCGCTTCCTCTCCGACGGCCCCTCCGCCGCGGAGCGAGCGACCGCTCCGGGACTCTCTTCCCGGCGAGAGCGCACCACCTGTTCTACCGATGGCCGAACCAGCCCCCACCGGGCCGTCCTCTGGTTGAACTTGTCCATAGCATCATCCATCCTACCCTTCAACGGCGGCCGCTGATGCCCCACGGCGGGTAGGATGGCTGGTGCTATGGTTAGCTTCAACCCGATGGTTAGGAAGTCGCTTTTATCGTTGCCGCCGTCCAAATCAAGGCGCGCAGAATCAGGGGGCCAATCCTCCGGTTGAATTTGTCCATAGCATCAGCCAATCCTCTGCTTTTTGGCACGATGGTTACTACGATGGCTGGTGCTATGGATAAATTCAACCCGATGGTTGTGACATACCTGATTTGAAGAAGAAACTTTGCTCTACTTTGAATGAGCCGACAATCAGGTTGAAGCAGTACTGATGGGAAGGATGGTTGTTGCCATGGACGAATCCACCGGATGATACATATTCGATTACCACTTTTAACAGCTTCCTTTAGTTCTGTTATATCTAGACTAGATCTAGAAAAAATGGTGAAAACCTAGATGTAATTAATTCTGCCTTGTTTTTGCAGTTCTGAGATGCATACATGGTACCAAGGACCAAGATCTGGAAAGTGCCAAGGAGATGAAGAGGGAGAGGACTCAATTGGATTGAATGAGTAATCTAACTGTTTCCATCCGATTCAAGACCTCGCTGGTGTTTGTCTAAGTTACAACATGGATCATATATATTGGTTATCTTTCAGGTTCAGTTTGCTTTGGCGAATTCTGCTTGAATTTTGTTGCAGCAAACTTGTGGTCATGTATGGTTTTTGGTTTTGTAAGCATGCATAGTTTAGAAGGGTAGAAAGTTCGTTCATGTATTGTTCTAAACTGAAAGTTTAAGTGGCTTTTCCACCCATGGTATTGTGGTGGTCATAATAGCACGCCTCACAATTATTGATGACCAGATCTACAAGCCCTGCGCGGTGTATTTTTTAGCCTCCTCTGTTTCTTCTGGGTATCAATCTATGCACAACAATCTTCTGTGCTTGATGACAAATAAAGGTTGCATCTTAGATATTTGCTTGATTTGAATGAGCCATTTTGCTGTCAGCTAAACTGTTAAAAGTCAGATGTAAGATTATGTTTCTTGGCACATGAGTTATTTTTCAGGCAATGCGTGTCGAGTCCACTTGGAACTGATATATGCACTGTTTTATTTGAAACTGAACCACCATGGTTTAATTTTATTTTTATTTGGACAAGTTACCCCAAGTATCATCAGTTCATGATGACTAGTTTGGTGTGGTGAATTGATCCTGGTCCTGATTTAAGAGTTTTTTATGCCACCGTCTTGTAAGGGGAGTAAGGTCTGGTATCTATATGGCTGTTATTTTAGCTCTTACTTTTTTTTTCTGAAACGGAGGCAAAAGATTTTTCTCATCCATTAAATGGGAGGAGAATAGAGTTAAACTTTGGATGCACCAGTGCCTGATGCATATGTTTGTTTACTTGGTTTGAACTCTGAATGATATGTTATTATCCTGATTGCATGCCTGATGAGTTGGTTCTGCTGGTATTTTGAGGAGGCAAGCTGTGGTTTTACTCCTGGCCCTGAGAAGGGTGAACTAGGCCATAGCAAGAGCGCCTTCAGGAATATCGAGTCAGCGTGCCTTACTTCCTATTTCAATCTGAGGTAATGAAGGCAAAAAAAAGTTTCTACTCGCTCTGTTCTTGCAACTAAACAGAGAAAAACTCTGGTTACTGAAGCATTATGGTCTGTAGTTACTGAAGCATTACGGTTACTATATCAACCTACTAGGAATGTGAGTAATATGATCAAATTGGTACGCAGAATGTTCTGGTTGATGATTGCAACCTGTTAAATAATAAATATAGAAAAGCATAATTGCCTATGCTAGAGGCAGATGAGCAGGGGTTTAAAATCAATGCAATTTGTGTGGAGGGTGTAGTTCTAACCATTGATTAATTTGTTTCATGATGGTGCTATGTGTTTCAGCTGTTTAGCAGTATTGTTGGGGCTTTTCTTTTCATCAATCAAGTGGTTGATTTTTGTTCCCAGGTCAGAAGATTTTGTGCCTCTGTAAATACAGGAATCTAAATGTAGAATTGTCTATTTCATGTGGCAAAAAAAACTACGAACAAAAGCCAAAGGAACTTGTTACACGGCCAAGCTTCCCACCCACGCAGGGATGTTTTTCCCTTAGCCTCGAGCGTATTCGACCAGATCATGTGTATGAATACATAAGGATCCGCAGCTTTAGCTACAATGTGTATGCTTAGGCTACATTTCTAAAATAATTGATTTCCTTGAGCAGGGAAAGTCTATCACCGCTGCTAGAGATTGTCCTTCGACATGCTTAGGATCCGAGCCTGCTTCCTGCTCTTCGATCTTCGACTGTTCCGTCTTCCATCTTCGACTGTTGTGCCCCAATGCCGTATGCTGTAATGGATCATTTTTACTGTATTGTTTGGACCTCTGTTTCAATGTGTATATGCTACTCTGCCATTTATTCGGTTTTATTTATAAAGGTGGGCTTTGTTTTTTTTCCTCTAGAAGAGAAGTGTAAAATGAAAGTATTGTGGTCTGTCCGCCCATTACTGATTTTCCATCTCACCTGGAGATGGAGTTATGTTCGCTAATTTGGTGTAAGTTCTTTTTTTTGGCAGCAGAATTTGTTTACTCATTATATTGACAAATTCGTGGTCGACACAGAGCTTACTTGCATGTTCTCTGAATTAGTAATGTTTGGAGAACTGTTATCTGAGCATTTTAAAGATGTTGTTCAACAAAGCACCAGTGGTCTAGTGGTAGAATAGTACCCTGCCACGGTACAGACCCGGGTTCGATTCCCGGCTGGTGCATCTCTTTTTTAATTTGCATACTGTCACTTGTGGATTTCATTTTTTCTTTGCGGCAACTTGTAGGAGTAGATTTCTTGGACCTTGTCACTTGATAGTACAATTTTTTAGGTACACACTAATGTCACTTGTCCATATAGTGTTGATATAACTTACATGCTAATGCCACTTGTTCATACATCTTACCTACTAAAGTTCCCTGCAACTTGTATGCAAATTGACGAACCTGCTTAGTTGTTGAATTAACGAGTGGACAAAATTAACACTTTTTTCACTTTCCCATAACTGCGGCTAACTGTTTTTCATTTTGTGAACAATCATGTTTTCGTCCCTCAGATTCAATTCAACCTGGTGTGTACCTCAACATCCAACTGGCTTTTTTGGTTATCAACATTTTTTTTGTTTACGGTTTCTTCCAGACTGATTTGTGGGGTGTCTTACTTTTTCAAAACAAAGTATATGTCCAGGGAAACGACGTGTCATTTGCCCTTCTTCTGACCTATAGCATGAGTTGCTTTTTTTTTTCCTGGCAAGCAGTGAGACTTTTATTTTGAATTGAAAACAGTAGAACATTACTACATGCATTTTATTTTCTTTCTGTAGAGTGCATATCTACAAGAAGTTAAATGAAGGAGTCTACCCATCTCTAGCGATGTACATAAGCTTTCCTGGTAGTTTTATGGGTTGGTAATTTGAGTTGCTCTTGCAAACTGAGCATGATGATCAGGTTCCTTGTGGTGGAACCAACCCAATAGGGTTCAAGTGCTAGACCTGGTAGTTAAACTAAGTTCGAAAAGGAAAAAAGAAAGAGATAGTACGAGCTGGGGGCATCAACATAACAAGCCCACAAAAGGACTTGTACGCATCTATTTCCCCTTTTGTACTGAAAAAACTATTTCTCCTTTTACCAAGCAGGGTCTTCGTCTCCAACATCCGGTTTCCCTCTCCCGTCCCCCTCTCTATAGTTCAAAGTGAGGCTAGATCAATACAATTGTCCCTAACAAAAATCGTGACAATTGGTGATAACGATTGAAATACCACCAAACATTAAAAGTAAGATGTTACGCCTGGCACAATTTGAACACTTTGGATGGTTGTGCCCTTTTGTCGCTAGCATTAGATAAAAATGAGAATCTGGTAACCACAACACACAACCCCTCAAAAAAAAACAACAACAACACAACTGGTTTGGATCTATATTCTGGACCCTAATCAAGATTGGAGTTGCGCCCTCCTTCACACTGAAACACTACCAAACAAACAAACTATAAAATGTACATCTAGCATGGTTTAAACATAACTCAAAATCCGGGGCTTTAGTCCTTCAAACCTAAGTGTTGGGAGCACTGGGTATTCTGCCCTTCAAACCCTGAAGCATTGCATCCCCATTCGGCCTGACCCTCAGAGTCAAATCGAAATGGTCAATCTAAAGGTTACGATAACTAGTGTGGAGTAATTAATGGGCTCGACCGGTGTGGTCCGTGATCTGAAATGAAGAGAGAAGAGACCAAATCTCGAGGGGGTAAATGATATTGAATCTTTTTATTGAGTGTGTTATCACTCCATCCAGTAATGTAAACCACTACACCACGTCGTTGATTGAAGGCATTTTTTTAAGGGCACCTTGAAAACGCCTCGGATTGATTAGTTTTGGAGGCGTTTTAGAAAGTGCCTCGGATTGATGCAGCTATGGAGGCGTTGTAGGAAACTGCCTCTGATTGATGTAGCTATGGAGGCGATTTAAGAAAGTGCCTCGGATTGATGTAGCTATGGAGGCGATTTAGGAAAGTGCCTCGGATTGATGAGCTATGATGGCGTTTTAGAAAATTGCCTCGGAATGAAGGTGGTGACCGCAGGTGGCCGAGCTGCTGCTATGTGCATGAATGAGACTCTCAGCTCGCGGGTGTCGCCGTTTAATCGCAACGTCGAGGCAGCCGAACGCCGGCGCTGGAGAAGACGGTGACGTTGTTTTGGACCGTGAGACATGCCTGTGTATATATATGTTAAAAGACGTCCCTTCCCATTGGAGTACAGACAGCTACCTTGGTGTACTGGTCGGTGATCAGCTGTTACACACAAGATGTGCTGTGTTTGAACAATCCGACGAGGCCCAGCAGTGTAAAATCGATGATTCATTGTCTCTGAGCAGGGAAGAAATATAGAAGTTATGGTCGCTGGTACACGTGTCGCCGGAGTTGGGAGAGAAATACGAAAAATCTGCCTCGTCACTTGCTGAAAACAAAATTAAACGAATTTGTCATCTCAACCTGAACAGGCGAAGCTAATGATGCATGGTTCCTGAAGATTCATATGATGGAGTAGATGTATTTTGGCGGCGGTGCTGACCAATCAGTTCGTTCGCTGCGTCTCAGCCAAAGCAGTTTTAGTCCCATACTGCTTAGGGAACAGTAGTTTGACCACCTCCTGTCCATTTCAGCCCAAGTAATACAATGTAACAGCCCAACTGAAGGTAGTGAGAAGAGGGACTAATAAGCGCTTCACACCTCAAATAAAAAAAAGGAGACCTACAGGAAATAGATAAGCGCTTAGCTGGGCCCGATCCACTATTTACGTTTTCCTGTTGCTGGAGTTTAGCGGCACTCCTGCAAATCGCCAAAAAGCTTTCGAGGCACTTTTCAAAACGCCGTCGAATTAAGTCTTCCGAGGCATTATTGTTTAACGCCTTGATTAACATTCCCCTTCACGACCATTTCTAGCAATTTTCAAAGACGCCCCAGAACATATTTGAAGGCATTTTAGAGACTTTGGGAGGCATTTTAAAACGCCTTCTAATGTGAGTCGTGTTGTAGTGAAACGGTGTCTTGGTTCCAGACATTACTTCCAATTACAATACATTCATGAAATCAAAATGTATAATGTGAAAAAGCCTTTTGAGGTAAGTCACACGTTGTTATAAAATATTCATGGCCAAATCTTGAGTTTTACTCCGTCGATCCATTTGATTCTCAAAGGAACTAGCAAAAAATGCACAAGTGCATCTATATGCACAAATGGCCTATTGGGGCCAATATTAAATAGGAAAAGTTTCAATCCGACAAAAATCTAAAAAATTTAACCCACACAAGGAAAAAAAGTGGGAGTAGATGACATATCAAAGTTATAAAGGGAATGATTTTCTATTCTGCAAAACCCAATGGAGTTTTGGTATCTCCTGATGGAGATACTATGGTCAATCAACGTTTTTCCTTCAATATATACCCTGCCACTCATCCCTTACCCAAGAAGCACCATCGCCACCTTATTTCTCAATAGTGTCGCCTTCAAATCCAGCGAGGCCACCGAGAGCGCCACCACCACTTGTATTTACCAAGTGCCTCATTCCATGCCCTTACATCTTCTCTCACTTAACAACCACCACCTTCAGGTAGCTAACAAAAAGAGAAATTGTCGGCCCATGACAATGATAAGAAAATGATAAGATGTATTTGGTAGCAAGATGGACATTTGGCGAAGGAAATTCGATGAAACGATGTTCTCCTCGGTGGTGTTAAGTTGTTTTGGATGGCAGTAATGCTCGTGCACTATTTGACATGGGTAGGACAATCATGAACCTTGCTGAGATGAGTACTACCGCCAAGAGTACTATTCTTCAAGAGAATGGCAAGGTAAATCCCTTGATGATTCCTAAAAATAATTACGACATAGATCTCTATCTTTCTAGTTAACTAGTTTTGTATGATAATAAATCTTTTTTATAGTTGCATATGTATAATCGATCTTTTTGTGTAAACTACAAATTGTATATTACCGATAAAGGAAGGATCAAGGTAACCTTTTGAATTCGCTTATTTAATAATTTTCGTGTTTACCATTAACAACTTACAGATCCCTCATGCATCATGTTGTAAAAGATGAACTATTAACACGGAACGTAGATCAGTCAACTTAGGCTTGATAGTAAGAAATCATAGTACTGCAGAAGTCAGCCATCTCAGTTCACATACTAATTAATACGAAATCACATTAGTGCAGTTCAACAAATTGAAAATGTTTATTGCTCAGTGATTGGCATATTACTTTCACATGTGAAGATTATAGTGTTTTTTGAGCATATGGTGAGAAAAAATCAAATCAGAAGATTACATGATACTTAGTGGGGTTAATTTGAAGCTCATCCCCCAAATATAGAAAAGTAAAATACATTCTCTCTCATGAAGAGATAGTTTCTTCTGACCAACCTAATGATAACATCATTTGTTCTTCCTTGTCATGACATAGGACACTCCTGTAATAAAGAACAACTTATGACAAAGTCGAAAACCTGATTTAGCCCCAAATCTGTTTCTTCAGACACTGAATTGTTTTTTCCAACTCAGTCTTCTCAGCCTCTCGAGCTTCAGATGCTTGCTTAATCATTTCCACCGTCCCCACTTCCCGTTTTGGTTGAAAAAATTCTTGATCTGAATTTCTCGTGCTTGAGCCCACCTGACCATATTTGGCCTGCTCAAATGGCCTTAGATAGTAGAGTGTTCTGGTACAAACCACTTTCTCAGCTACTTCAACATTTTCGTAAGCCAAACTCTTCTCGGACTTCTTCTTGCCCTTCTTGCCGCCGTCCTCCTTGGACGCCGTCTTACCCGCCGATGGCCTCTTATGCGCTGTGGGCTTCTTCCCCTCCGGGGTCTTCTCGGGCACCGACTTCTTCTCCGCCCTGGGCTTCTTCCCCTTCGGGGTCTTCTCGGGCACCGGCTTCTTCTCCACCTTGGGTGCCATGGGTACTTTGACGGTGTGGTGCGGTGGTCGAGTTTGGTTGGAATGTTTGGGCTGGCGGACTGCAGATCTGCGATGTGAGGAAACAGAGAGGGCAATGAGATTGTTATAGTAGGAAGCAGGACAAAGGAGATGGCCTGTGATTGATGGACACGTTGGTGCCATGGATTGATGCTTTGGAGTACTTCTAGCCATTCGATGCTGCTTTTGGATGGACGGGCTAGATGAATCGGATCGATGACGTGGCCAAAACGTGCACGAGCGGGGACTAGAAGAGTTGGGTTCGATCGATAGTGGCCTGGCCTGGGTGCAAAGTTCGCCATCTGGGCCAGGCATGCCGACACGTTAGCCCGTGTGCCCGCCCTGCGGTGGGCCTGGTCCGACACATATCTAATTGGGTCGTGCCGACACATGGCCCGTCTGGGGTCGTGCTGGGGCCTTGAGGCTGGGCAAGTGTGCCAGCACGGCACCACCTGTTTACTTTTTTTTTTCTAGTTTTTTGAATATTAGCTCGCAAAACAGCCTAAATAGGCCTAAAATTGCCCCAAATCAGACGAGTTGGTGTCTAAATGCGTCAGTGGGCCGATCCATTTTCTTATTGTGTCATGCCTGGGCTAGGGAGCGCAGAACACGTGCCAGCCAAGCACGAGTTTGCGTGCTTGAGTGGGTTATATGCCATGCCACACACGTATAGGAGTCATCCCAGCCCATCTGGCTAGGGTTGCATGGGTATGACGCCTTGCTGAAGAAGCATGGGCATCTCCAGTCAAAGGAGGGTCACCAAAATTTTTGTCCTCTGGCGGTTTGTTTCCAATGAAACGAAGCTTGACGATGGCCTTATTGAGCCACGAGCTCCCAGCCGACGGCGATGAAGATATCCAGTGATTCCGGCTGCGGTGTCAGTTGACGAGCGAATCAAAGGTGTGCCGAGAAGTCTGCGGGGTTGCAGGGTATTGACGGGCATCCGCTATGGTCAAGGGAGGCAAGGAAACCGATGATGAAGGCGGTGCTGGGGTGTAGGCCGCCGAGCAAGAGGGAGTCGCAGCCCAAAGGGACTCTTTTATTGAGAACTCGTTTTGGTTGATTAAATATGAGAGCCGATGAACCCTTCTCCTGAAAAACTCAACCATCTAAATATTTTGAGAGTTCAACTAGGTGTGGTTTAACTCATCAAAAGGTTTTCTTTTGAGGAGTTAAAACCCTTTTTGGAGCACGGCTAGAGATGCCCGCAAATAGTGACACTCTAACGGTGTAGTCGCACAATATAAGGACATGGCAGCTCTCGCGCATTATAGGGAGCCAACCAAGGTCGAAAATGCACTTTGGTGGCCGGGCTTCAGGAGCCCGATCTTTTTAACAAAATATTATTTTTTTATAACTACAAAATATTAGTTATGCCTCAAAAATATTAAAACTTTTTGTGCGTGTATACATAGATGTGCTGCATGTGTGTGCATATTCCAATATACATATTTATATGCGACGTATACAAAAGATGAAAAGAAGACAAACACATGAACCAACATGTCCTTGCGTATTTGTTGTTTTTTGGGCCAGATTTTTATCTTTTTCAGGGTAGCGTCTCATTTATCATATTATTTTAAAAAAGTACAGGTATGCACAGAATATCCAACTGTATTTGTATAAAAGAATCATTTTTTGAGACTTCAAAATACCTACTTTGAAAGAAAAAAAAATCGTGCTTCATGGATCCCGGGTGCCAAGAAAATGCCGGGGAGACTTGTGTGAGACCTCATATTAGGTGAGATCAATTTTTTTTAAAATACATGTTCAAATATTCTCAATTTTTCTGTAGAGACACATCAATGTTTGATGCACAATCTCAAAAAGTTTCAGCTCCTAATTCAACTTACATTAATATAAACAAAAAACACAAAATCAAATGTGAATAGTGTCAAAGTACTATTCACCCAAAGCTGCCACTATTCACATTTCAATTTGTGTTTTTTGTATATCTAAATGTACATCGATTTTTGAGCTGATTTTTTTCAGAGTTCTAGACATACCCCACATGGATGTTGTCAAATAATTTAAGTTTTTTTTGAAATGTGTAAATATGAATTTTTAGGGTTGATCTCACAATCTCACTTAATGTGAGATCTCATACTAGTCTTCTCGGCAAAAATGCCGAACTCCAACCAAAACGAAAAACTTCGCCCACTAGTAGCATGTCAGGGTTGTTGAGATCGTCCTCTGCAGTATCGCATCTCGTTGTGGTGCAAATGAAAAGTGAGGTCGGGTTCGTACTGCGGTGCTACTACAGAGAGTTCTTAGGTCAACTCCAACGCGCCGACGCAAACGGACACGGATTTGACCTGTTTTTTATCCGTTTGGGTCGGCTGGAGGCGCCTCGTCCACCCTCGTTCGTGTTTTGTTGGCCAGTACGCCCAAACGACGGACCCATTTGGTCCACCAGCCGGTAGCCGGCCAAATTTACTCAATTTTGCAGTTTAGACTTTTATGCATATAAATCTAACTAAAAATAAACATTGCACATAGTTACAACCAAATAAATTACATAGTTTCACACCAGAATAATAATTAGTTTACAGCCAAGTAAAAAACTCATAGTTTACAACCAAATTTAAATTTCACAAATACATTAAAGGAAATTGGGCGATACATCTATTGGTTGACAAGGTGAGTTCACATGTGCTCGACCAAATTATTTTGGGTTAAATGTGAGTTGCCCAACCACACATTTCACAATGAAATTGGGTGAACTATGCCAAGTTGCCAGTCCATGCTCAGGTACAACATTTTCACCCTGAAACAGAAACCCTTCATCGAAGATGGTGTGCATGATCCTCTACGAACATGGTGTGCATGATCACACAAGCAGTCATCACCATACACCATGATGAACCTACGAATTATGAGGAAGCGATGATGAGCTCAGATTCCGTAAAATGGCTTGAGGCCATGAAATCTGAGATAGGATCCATGTATGAGAACAAAGTGTGGACTTTGGTTGACTTGCCCGATGATCGGCAAGTCATTGAGAATAAATGGATCTTCAAGAGGAAGACGGACACTGATGATAGTGTTACTATCTACAAAGATCGAATTGTCGCAAAAGGTTTTCGACAAGTTCAAGGTGTTGACTATGATGAGATTTTCTTACTAGTATCGATGCTTAAGTCTGTCCGAATCATGTTAGCAATTGCCGCATTTTATGAAATCTGGCAAATGGATATCAAAACTGCATTCCTTAATGGAAAAAGAGTTGTATATTATACAACCAGAAGGTTTTGTCAATCCTAAAGGTACTAACAAAGTGTGCAAGCTCCAACGATCCATTTATGGACCGGTGCAAGCATCTCGGAGTTGGAATATACGCTTTGATGAGGTGATCAAAGCATATGGTTTTATATAGACTTTTGGAGAAGTCTGTATTTACAAGAAAGTGAGTGGGAGCTCTGTAGCATTTCTAATATTATATGTGGATGACATATTAATTGAAAACGATATATAATTTCTGGATAGCATAAAAGGATACTTGAATAAGAGTTTTTCAAAAAAAGACCTCAGTGAAGCTGCTTACATATTGGGCATCAAGATCTATATAGATAGATTAAGATGCTTGATAAGACTTTCAATGAGTACGTACCTTGATAAGATTTTGAAGGAGTTTAAAATAAATCAGTCAAAGAAGAAGTTCTTGCCTGAGTTGTAAGGTATGAAGTTGAGTAAGACTCAAAACCCGACCACGGCAGAAGATAGAGGGAGAAAGAAAGTCATTTCCTATGCCTCATCCATAGGTTCTATAAAGTATGTCATGCTGTATACCAGATCTATTGTGTACCTTGCCATGAGTTTGGCAGGGGGTACAATAGTGATCCAGGAGTTGATCATTTGACAACGGTCAAAATTATCCTTAGGTACGTAAAGAGGACTAAGGAAATGTTTCTGGTTTATGGAGGTGACAAAGTGTTCGTCGTAAAGAGTTATAACGATGCAAGCTTTGACACTGATCCGGATGACTCTGAGTCTCAATCTGGATACATATTGAAAGTGGGAGCAATTAGCTAGAGTAGCTCCATGCAGAGCATTGTAGACATAGAAATTTGCAAAATACTTACGGATCTGAATGTGGCAGACCCATTGACTAAACTTCTCTCACAAGCAAAACATGATCACACCTTAGTACTATTTGGGTGTTAATCACATAGCGAGGTGAACTAGATTATTGACTCTAGTAAACCCTTAGGGTGTTGGTCACATGGTGATGTGAATATGGGTGTTAATCACATGACGACGTGATCTATTGGTGTTAAATCACTTGACGATGTTAACTTGATTACTGACTCTAGTGCAAGTGGGAGACTGAAGGAAATATGCCCTAGAGGCAATAATAAAGTTGTTATTTTATATTTCCTTATTCATGATAAATGTTTATTATTCATGCAATAATTGTATTGACCGGAAACCTTAATACATGTGTGAATACATAGACAAAATACTGAGTCCCTAGTGAGCCTCTACTTGACTAGCTCGTTGATCAAAGATGGTTAAGGTTTCCTAACCATGGACATGAGTTGTCATTTGATAATAGGATCACATCATTAGGAGAATGATGTGATGGAAATGACCCACCCATTAGCTTATCATGTTGATCATTCAGTTTTATTGGTATTGCTTTCTTCATGTCAAATACATATTCCTTTGACTATGAGATTATGCAACTCCCGGATACCGGAGGAATACCTTGTGTGCTATCAACGTCACAACGTAACTGGGTGATTATAAAGATGCTCTACATGTATCTCCGAAGGTGTTTGTTGGGTTGGCATCGATTGAGATTAGGATTTGTCACTCCGAGTATCGGAGAGGTATCTCTGGGCCCTATCGGTAATGCACATCATAATAAGCCTTGCAAGCAATGTGACTAATGAGTTAGTTGTGGGATGATGTATTACGGAACGAGTAAAGAGACTTGCCGGGAATGAGATTAAACTAGGTTATGCTATTAACGACTCTCAAAATAATCTAAGTGAAGCATGAGGGATCAAGTTTCTTTAAAACAAACCACCACCGTGCTCTAAAAGATCTAAGTGAAGCACTAGAGCAAAAATTATCACGCTCAAAAAGATATAAGTGAAGCGCATAGAGTAAACTATCAAGTTCAAAAGATATAAGTGAAGCACATAGAGTATTCTAACAAATTTCAATTCATACATGGCTCTCTCAAAAGGTGTGTACAGCAAGGATGATTGTGGTAGACTAACAAGCAAAGACACAAATAATACAAGACGCTCCAAGCAAAACACATATCATGTGGTGAATAAAAATATAGCTCCAAGTAAATTACCGATGGAAGTGGACGAAAGAGGGGATGCCTTCCGGGGCATCCCCAAGCTTTGACTTTTTTGGTGTACTTGGATTATCTTGGGGGTGCCATGGGCATCCCCAAGCTTAGGCTCTTGCCACTCCTTGTTCCATAATCCATCAAAAGAATTCACCCAAAACTTGAAAACTTCACAACACAAAACTCAATAGAAATCTCGTGAGCTCCGTTAGAGAAAGAAAACAAAAGACTACATTAAGGTACTGTAGTGAACTTGTTCTTTATTTGTATTGGTGTTAAACCTACTGTATTCCAACTTCTCTATGGTTTATAAACTCTTTTACTAGCCATAGATTCATCAAAATAAGCAAACAACACACGAAAAACAGAATCTGTCAAAAACAGAACAGTCTGTAGTAATCTGTTACTAACGCAAACTTCTGGAACCCAAAAAATTCTACAAAAATTAGACGACCTGGGAAATTTGTTTATTGATCAGCAGCAATTGGAATCACTATTTTATCACGTTCTGGTGATTTTTGACAATTCGGGCACTGAGCGCAAAGATTCTGGAAATTACAGCAAGATCAAATAACTATCTTCCAAGAAGATCTAATAGGTTTAACTTGGCACAAACACTAATTAAAAGATAAAACTGTTGGGGAACGTAGCAGAAATTCAAAATTTTCCTACGTATCACCAAGATCTATCTATGGAGAGACTAGCAACGAGGGGAGGGAGAGTGCATCTACATACCCTTGTAGATCGCTAAGCGGAAGCGTTCAAGAGAACGGGGTTGATGGAGTCGTACTCGTCGTGATTCAAATCACCGATGATCCTAGCGCCGAACGGACGGCACCTCCGCGTTCAACACACGTACGGAACGGAGACGTCTCCCATGCCTTGATCCAGCAAGGAGGAGGGAGAGGTTGATGGAGATCCAGCAGCACGACGGCGTGGTGGAAGTAGCGGGATTCCAACAGGGCTTCGCTAAGCGCTGCGGGAGGAGGGAGATGTGTCACGGGAGGGAGAGGGAGGCGCCAGGCCTTAGATTGGTTTGCTCCTCCTTTTTCCCCACTATATATAGGGCCAAGGGAGAGGGGGAGGCGCAGCCCTTGCCCCTTCCTCCAAGGAAGGGTGCGGCCAAGGGTGGGGAGGAGTCCATCCTCCCCAAGGCACCTCGGAGGTGCCTTCCCCTTTTAGGACTCTCCCCTTTTTCCCATCTCTTGGCGCATGGGCCTCTTGGGGCTGGTGCCCTTGGCCCATATAGGCCAAGGCACACCCCCTACAGCCCATGTGGCCCCCCGGGGCAGGTGGCCCCACCCGGTGGACCCCCGGGACCCTTCCGGTGGTCCCGGTACAATACCGATGACCCCGAAACTTGTCCCGATGGCCGAAACAGCACTTCCTATATATAATTCTTTACCTCCGGACCATTCCGGAACTCCTCGTGACGTTCGGGATCTCATCCGGGACTCCGAACAACATTCGGGTTACCGCATACTAATATCTCCATAACCCTAGCGTCACCGAACCTTAAGTGTGTAGACCCTACGGGTTCGGGAGACATGCAGACATGACCGAGACGTTCTCCTGTCAATAACCAACAGCGGGATCTGGATACCCATGATGGCTCCCACATGTTCCACGATGATCTCATCGGATGAACCACGATGTCAAGGACTTAATCAATCCCGTATTCAATTTCCTTTGTCTATCGGTATGTTACTTGCCCGAGATTCGATCGTCGGTATCCTTATACCTTGTTCAATCTCGTTACCGGCAAGTCTCTTTACTCGTTCCGTAACACATCATCCCGTGATCAACTCCTTGGTCACATTGCGCATATGATGATGTCCTACCGAGTGGGCCCAGAGATACCTCTCCGTTTACACGGAGTGACAAATCCCAGTCTCGATTCGTGCCAACCCAACAGACACTTTCAGAGATACCTGTAATGCACCTTTATAGTCACCCAGTTACGTTGTGACGTTTGATACACCCAAAGCATTCCTACGGTATCCGGGAGTTGCACAATCTCATGGTCTAAGGAAATGATACTACTTGACATTAGAAAAGCTTTAGCATACGAACTACACGATCTAGTGCTATGCTTAGGATTGGGTCTTGTCCATCACATCATTCTCCTAATGATATGATCCCGTTATCAATGACATCCAATGTCCATGGTCAGGAAACCGTAACCATCTATTGATCAACGAGCTAGTCAACTAGAGGCTTACTAGGGACATGTTGGTCTATGTATTCACACATGTATTACGATTTCCGGATAATACAATTATAGCATGAATAAAGA
Organism: Triticum urartu; assembly: GCF_003073215.2. Taxonomy (NCBI): domain Eukaryota; kingdom Viridiplantae; phylum Streptophyta; class Magnoliopsida; order Poales; family Poaceae; genus Triticum; species Triticum urartu. The sequence continues at coordinate 18,273,422 of NC_053027.1, read as the reverse complement.
CAATTATCATGAACAAGGAAATATAATAATAACAATTTATTATTGCCTCTAGGGCATATTTCCAACACAGTCTCCCACTTGCACTAGAGTCAATAATCTAGTTCACATCGCCATGTGATTAACATTCACAGGTCACATCGCCATGTGACTAACACCCAAGAGTTTACTAGAATCAGTAGTCTAGTTCACATCACTATGTGATTAACACTCAATGTGTTTTAGGTTTGATCATGTTGCTTGTGAGAGAGGTTTTAGTCAACGGGTCCGAACCTTTCAGATCCGTGTGTGCTTTACAAATCTCTATGTCATCTCCTAGATGTAGCTACCACGCTCTATTTGGAGCTATTCCAAATAACTGTTCTACTTGGAGCTATTCTAAATTGTTGCTCCATTATATGCATCCGGTATCTCTACTCAGTGCTATCCGGATAGGTGTTAAGCTTGCATCGACGTAACCCTTTACGACGAACTCTTTTTACCACCTCCATAACCGAGAAACTTCCTTAGTCCACTAGTCACTAAGGATAACTTTGACCGCTGTCCTGTGATCCATTCTTGAATCACTCTGGTACCCCTTGACTGACTCATGGCAAGGCACACTTCAGGTGCGGTACACAGCATAGCATACTGTAGAGCCTATGTCTTAAGCATAGGGGACGACCTTCGTCCTTTCTCTCTATTCTGCCGCGGTCGAGCTTTAAGTCTTAACTTCATACCTTACAACTCAGGGAAGAACTCCTTCTTTGACTGATCCATCTTGAACACCTTCAAGATCACGTCAAGGCATGTGCTCATTTGAAAGTACTATTAAGCGTTTTGATCTATCCTTATAGATCTTGATTCTCAATGCTCAAGTAGCTTAATCCAGGCTTTCCATTGAAAAACACTTTCCAAATAACCCTATATGCTTTCCAGAAATTCTACGTCATTTCCGATCAACAATATGTTAAAACATATACTCATCAGAAATTCTATAGTGCTCCCACTCACTTCTTTGGAAATACAAGTTTCTCATAAACTTTGTATACACCCAAAACTTTGATCATCTTATCAAAGCATACGTTCCAACTCCGAGATGCTTACTCCAGTCCTTAAAAGGATTGCTGGAGCTTTGCATCCTTATTAGCATCTTTTCAGGATTGACAAAACCTTTCGGTTGTATCACATACAACCTTTCCTCAAGAAAATCGTCGAGGAAACAATGTTTTGACATCCTATCTGCAAGATTTCATAAATAACGCAGTGACTGCCAATATAATTCCAACAGACTCTTAGCATCGCTACGAGTGAGAAAATCTCACCGTAGTCAACTCCTTGAACTTGTCAGAAAACATCTTAACGACAAGTCGAGCTTTCTTAATGGTGACATTTTACCATCATTGTCCGTCTTCCTTTTAAAATCCATCTACACTCAACAGCCTTACGACCATCAAGTAGTTCTTCCAAAGTCTACACTTTGTTTTCATACATGGATCCTCTCTCCGATTATATGGCCTCAAGCCATTTATCGGAATCCAGGCCCACCATCGCTTCTCCATAGCTCGTAGGTTCATTGTTGTCTAGCAACATGACTTCCAAGACAGGATTACGTACCACTCTGAAGTAGTACGCATCCTTGTCATCCCACGAGGTTTGGGAGTGACTTGATCTGAAGTCTCATGATCAATATCATAAGCTTCCACTTCAATTGGTGTAGGTGCCACAGGAACAACTTCCTGTGCCCTGCCACACACTAGTTGAAGAGACGGTTCAATAACCTCATCAATTCTCCACCATCCTCCCACTCAATTCTTTCGAGAGAAACCTTTCCTCGAGAAAGGACCCGATTCTAGAAACAATCCTTTATTGCTTTCAGATCTGAGACAGGAGGTATACCCAACTGTTTTTGGGTGTCCTATGAAGATGCATTTATCCGCTTTGGGTTCGAGCTTATCAGCCTGAAACCTTTTTCACATAAGCGTCGCAGTCCCAAACTTTTAAGAAATGACAGCTTAGGTTTCTCTAAACCATAGTTCATACGGTGTCATCTCATCGGAATTACGTGGTGCCCTATTTAAAGTGAATGTGGTTGTCTCTAATGCCTAACCCATAAACTATTGTGGTAATTTGATAAGAGACATCATGGTATGCATCATATCCAATAGGGTGCAGTTATGATGTTCGGACACACCATCACACTATGGTGTTCCAGGCTGTATTAGTTGTGAAACAATTTCCACAATGTCTTAATTCTGTGCCAAACTCGTAATTCAGATATTCATCTCTATGATCATATCATAGATATTCTATCCTCTTGTCACGACGATCTTTCAACTTCACACTGAAATTACTTGAATTTTTCAATAATTCAGACTCGTGATTCATCAAGTAAATATACTCAACATCTACTCAAATCATCTGTGAAGTAAGAACATAACGATATCCACTACATGCCTCAGCACTCATTGGACTACACACATCAAAAATGTATTACTTCCAACAAGTTGCTTTCTAGTTCCATTTTACTGAAAACGAGGCTTTCAGTCATCTTGCCCATGTGGTATGATTTGCATGTCTCAAGTGATTCAAAATCAAGCGAGTACAAAACGGTCCATTTGCATGGAGTTTCTTCATGCATATATACCAATAGACATGGTTCGCATGTCCCAAACTTTTCAAAAACGAGTGAGCCCAAAGATCCATCAACATGGAGCTTCTTCATGCGTTTTATACCGATATGACTTACGTGGCAGTGCCACAAGTAGGTGGTACTATCATTACTATCTTTTGGCATGAACATGTGTATCACTACGATCGAGATTCAATAAACCATTCATTTTAGGTGCAAGACCATTGAAGGTATTATTCAAATAAACAGAGTAACCATTATTCTCCTTAAATGAATAACCGTATTGCGATAGACATAATCCAATCATGTCTATGCTCAACGCAAAAACCAATCTCGATGGTAGAGGGAGCGTGCGACGCTTGATCATATCAACATTGGAAACACTTCCAACACATATCATTAGCTCACCTTTAGCTAGTCTCCGTTTATTCCGTAGCTTTTATTTCGAGTTACTAACACTTAGCAACCGAACCGGTATCTAATACCCTGGTGCTACTAGGAGTACTAGTAAAGTACACATCAACACAATGTATATCCAATATACTTCTATCGACCTTGCCAGCCTTCTAATCTACCAAGTATCTAGGGTAATTCTGCTCCAGTGGCTGTTCCCTTTATTACAGAAGCACTTAGTCTCGGGTTTGGGTTCAACCTTGGGTTTCTTCACTAGAGCAGCAGCTGAATTGCCGTTTTATGAAGTATCCCTTCGTGCCCTTGCCCTTCTTGAAACTAGTGGTTTCACCAACCATCAACAATTGATGCTCCTTCTTGATTTCTACTTTTGTGGTGTCAAACATCACGAACATCTCAAGGATCATCATACATGTCCCCGATATATTATAGTTCATCACGAAGCTCTAGCAGCTTGGTGGTAATGACTTCGGAGAAACATCACTATCTCATCTGGAAGACCAACTCCCACTTGATTCAAGTGATTGTTGTACTCAGGCAATCCGAGCACAAGCTCAACAATTGAGCTTTTCTCCTTAGTTTGCAGGTTAAGAAAATCGTCGGAGGTCTTATACCTCTTGACGTGAGCACGAGCTTGAAATTCCAATTTCAGCCCTCAAAACATCTCATATGTTTCGTGACGTTTCAAAAACGTCTTTGGTGGCTCAACTCTAAACTGTTTAACTGAACTATCATGTAGTTATCAAAACGTGTATGTCAGATGTTCGCAACATCCACAGACAACGTTCGAGGTTTAGCACACTGAGCGGTGCATTAAGGACATAAGCCTTCTAAGAAGCAATGAGGACAATCCTCAGTTTACGGACCTAGTCCGCATAATTGCTACTATCAACTTTCAACTAATTTTTCTCTAGGAACATATCCAAACAGTAGAACTATAGCGTGAGCTACGACATAATTTGCAAAATCCTTTTGACTATGTTCAGAATAATTAAGTTCATCTTATGAACTCCCACTCAGATAGACATCCCTCTAGTCATCTAAGTATTACACGATCCGAGTCGACTAGCCCATGTCCGATTAACACGTGAGACGGACTAGTCAACGTCGGTGAACATCTTCATGTTGATCGTATCTTCTATACGACTCATGCTCGACCTTTCGGTCTTCTGTGTTCCGAGGCCATGTCTTCACATGCTAGGCTCGTCAAGTTAACCCTAAGTGTTTTTGCATGTGTAAATCTTGCTTACACCCGTTGTATGTGAACGAAAGGATCTATCACACCCGATTAACACGTGATGCTTCGAAGCGACGAACTGTAGCAACGGTGCACAGTTAGGGGAGAACACTTCTTGAAATTTTAATGAGGGATCATCTTATTTACTACCGTCGTTCTAAGCAAATAAGATGTATAAACATGATAAACATCATATGCAATCAAATAATAGTGACATGATATGGCCAATATCATATAGCTCCTTTGATCTTCATCTTGGGGCTCCATGATCATCTTGTCACCGGCATGACACCATGATCTCCATCATCATGATCTCCATCATCGTGTCTTCTTGAAGTTGTCTCGTCATCAACATGCAAGTCGTGATTCCCTTGACAAGAACATGATCAATCTCATACATCACATATATCATTCATCACATCCTTTTGGCCATATCACATCACATAGCATACCCTGCAAAAACAAGTTAGACGTCCTCTAATTGTTGTTTGCATGTTTTACGTGGCTGCTATGGGTTTCTAGCAAGAACGGTTCTTACCTACGCAAAGACCACAACGTGATATGCCAATTGCTATTTACCCTTCATAAGGACCCTTTTCATCGAATCCGATCCGACTAAAGTAGGAGAGACAGACACCCGCCAGCCACCTTATGCAACTAGTGCATGTTTGTCGGTGGAACCGGTCTCACGTAAGAGTACGTGTAAGGTCGGTCCAGGCCGCTTCATCCCACGATACCGCCGAATCAAGATAAGACTAGTAACGGCAAGCATATTGAACAAAATCAACGCCCACAACTACTTTGTGTTCTACTCGTGCATAGAATCTACGCAATAGACCTAGCTCATGATGCCACTGTTGGGGAACGTAGCAGAAATTCAAAATTTTCCTACGTATCACCAAGATCTATCTATGGAGAGACTAGCAACGAGGGGAGGGAGAGTGCATCTACATACCCTTGTAGATCGCTAAGCGGAAGCGTTCAAGAGAACGGGGTTGATGGAGTCGTACTCGTCGTGATTCAAATCACCGATGATCCTAGCGCCGAACGGACGACACCTCTGCGTTCAACACACGTATGGAACGGAGACGTCTCCCATGCCTTGATCCAGCAAGGAGGAGGGAGAGGTTGATGGAGATCCAGCAGCACGACGGCGTGGTGGAAGTAGCGGGATTCCAACAGGGCTTCGCTAAGCGCTGCGGGAGGAGGGAGATGTGTCACGGGAGGGAGAGGGAGGCGCCAGGCCTTAGATTGGTTTGCTCCTCCTTTTCCCCCACTATATATAGGGCCAAGGGAGAGGGGGAGGCGCAGCCCTTGCCCCTTCCTCCAAGGAAGGGTGCGGCCAAGGGTGGGGAGGAGTCCATCCTCCCCCAAGGCACCTCGGAGGTGCCTTCCCCCTTTAGGACTCTCCCCTTTTTCCTCTCTCTTGGCGCATGGGCCTCTTGGGGCTGGTGCCTTCGGCCCATATAGGCCAAGGCACACCCCCTACAGCCCATGTGGCCCCCCGGTGCAGGTGGCCCCACCCGGTGGACCCCCGGGACCCTTCTGGTGGTCCCGGTACAATACCGATGACCCCGAAACTTGTCCCGATGGCCAAAACAGGACTTCCTATATATAAATCTTTACCTCCGGACCATTCCGGAACTCCTCGTGACGTCCGGGATCTCATCCGGGACTCCGAACAACATTCGGGTTACCGCATACTAATATCTCTACAACCCTAGCGTCACCGAACCTTAAGTGTGTAGACCCTACGGGTTCGGGAAGCATGCAGACATGACTGAGACGTTCTCCGGTCAATAACCAACAGCGGGATCTGGATACCCATGTTGGCTCCCACATGTTCCACGATGATCTCATCGGATGAACCACGATGTCAAGGACTTTAATCAATCCCGTATACAATTCCCTTTGTCTATCGGTATGTTACTTGCTCGAGATTCGATCGTCGGTATCCCTATACCTTGTTCAATCTCGTTACCGGCAAGTCTCTTTACTCGTTCCGTAACACATCATCCCGTGATCAACTCCTTGGTCACATTGCGCATATGATGATGTCCTACCGAGTGGGCCCAGAGATACCTCTCCGCTTACACGGAGTGACAAATCCCAGTCTCGATTCGTGCCCACCCAACAGACACTTTCGGAGATACCTGTAATGCACCTTTATAGTCACCCAGTTACGTTGTGACGTTTGATACACCCAAAGCATTCCTACGGTATCCGGGAGTTGCACAATCTCATGGTCTAAGGAAATGATACTTGACATTAGAAAAGCTATAGCATATGAACTACACGATCTAGTGCTATGCTTAGGATTAGGTCTTGTCCATCACATCATTCTCCTAATGATATGATCCCGTTATCAATGACATCCAATGTCCATGGTCAGGAAACCGTAACCATCTATTGATCAACTAGCTAGTCAACTAGAGGCTTACTAGGGACATATTATGGTCTATGTATTCACACGTGTATTACGATTTCCGGATAATACAGTTATAGCATGAATAAAGACAATTATCATGAACAAGGAAATATAATAATAACTAATTTATTATTGCCTCTAGGGCATATTTCCAACAAAAACCACATCTAAACAGAATATAGATGGATTATTTATTCCTAAACAGAACAAAAAAAACACAAAATAAAATTGGGTTGCCTCCCAACAAGCGCTATCGTTTAACGCCCCTAGCTAGGCATGATGATTTCAATGATGCTCACATAAAAGATCAGAATTGAAACATAAAGAGAGCATCATGAAGAATATGACTAGCACATTTAAGTCTAACCCACTTCCTATGCATAGGGATTTTGTGAGCAATCAACTTATGAGAACAATAATCAACTAGCATAGGAGGGTAACACAAGCATAGCTTCAAAAATTTAAGCACATAGAGAGGAAACTTGATATTATTGCAATTCCTACAAGCATATATTCCTCCCTCATAATAATTTTCAGTAGAATCATGAATGAATTCAACAATATAACCAGCACCTAAAGCATTCTTTTCATGATCTACAAGCATAGAAAATTTACTACTCTCCACATAAGCAAAATTCTTCTCATGAATAATAGTGGGAGCAAACTCAACAAAATAGCTATCATGTGATTGAAAATTAAGATCAAGATGACAAGTTTCATGGTTATCATTATTCTTTATAGCATACGTGTCATCACAATAATCATCATAGATAGGAGGCATGCTTTCATCATAATAAATTTGCTCATCAAAACTTGGGGGACAAAAAAATATCATCTTCATCAAAGATAGCTTCCCCAAGCTTGTGGCTTTGCATATCATCAGCATCATGAATATTCAAGGAATTCATACTAACAACATTGCAATCATGCTCATCATTCAAATATTTAGTTCCAAACATTTTATAGATTTCTTCTTCTAGCACTTGAGCACAATTATCCTTTCCATCATACTCACGAAAGATATTAAAAAGATGAAGCGTATGAGACAAACTCAATTCCATTTTTTTGTAGTTTTCTTTTATAGACTAAACTAGTGATAAAACAAGAAACTAAAAGACTCGGTTGCAAGATCTAAAGATATACCTTCAAGCGCTAACCTCCCCGGCAACGGCGCCAGAAAAGAGCTTGATGTCTACTACACAACCTTCTTCTTGTAGACGTTGTTGGGCCTCCAAGTGCAGAGGTTTGTAGGACAGTAGCAAATTTCCCTCAAGTGGATGACCTAAGGTTTATCAATCCGTAGGAGGCGTATGATGAAGATGGTATCTCTCAAGCAACCCTGCAACCAAATAACAAAGAGTCTCTTGTGTCCCCAACACACCCAATACAATGGTAAATTGTATAGGTGCACTAGTTCGGCGAAGAGATGGTGATACAAGTGCAATATGGATAATAGATAATAGTTTTTGTAATATGAAAATATAAAAACAGCAAGGTAACTAATGATAAAAGTGAGCGTAAACGGTATTGCAATGATAGTAAACAAGGCCGAGGGTTCATACTTTCGCTAGTGTAAGTTCCCTCAACAATACTAACATAATTGGATCACATAACTATCCCTCAACATGCAACAAAGAGTCACTCCAAAGTCACTAATAGCGGAGAACAAACGAAGAGATTATGGTAGGGTACGAAACCACCTCAAAGTTATTCTTTCCAATCAATCCGTTGGGCTATTCCTATAAGTGTCACAAACAGCCCTAGAATTCGTACTAGAATAACACCTTAAGACACAAATCAACCAAAACCCTAATGTCACCTAGATACTCCAATGTCACCTCAAGTATCCGTGGGTATGATTATACGATATGCGTCACACAATCTCAGATTCATCTATTCAACCAACACAAAAGACCTCAAAGAGTGCCCCAAAGTTCTACCGGAGAATCACGACGAAAACGTGTGCCAACCCCTATGCATAGGTTCCCAATGTCACGAAACCCGCAAGTTGGTCACCAAAACATACATCAAGTGGCACGTGATATCCCATTGTCACCACAGATATTCACGGCAAGACATACATCAAGTGTTCTCAAGTCTTTAAAGACTCAATCCGATAAGATTACTTCAAAGGGGAAACTCAATTCATTACAAGAGATAAGAGGGGGAGGAGAAACATAGGATCCAACTATAATAGCAAAGCTCGCGATACATCAAGATCGTGCCAAATCAAGAACACGAGAGAGAGAGAGAGATCAAACACATAGCTACTGGTACATACCCTCAGCCCCGAGGGAGAACTACTCCCTCCTCGTCATGGACAGCACCGGGATGATGAAGATGGCCACCGGAGATGGATCCCCCCTCCGGCAGGGTACCGGAAAGGGGTCCCGATTGGTTTTTGTTGGTTCTGGAGGCTTGCGGCGGCGGAACTCCCGATCTATCTTTCTCTCTGATGTTTTTAGGGTATATGGAGATATATAGGTGGAAGAAGCACGTCGGTGGAGCTCCGAGGGGCCCACGAGGCAGGGGGCGCGCCCAGGGGGGTGCCCTCCACCCTCGTGACCTCCCCGGAAACTTCTTGGAGTAGGGTCCAAGTCTGCTGGATCACGTTCGGTGAGAAGATCACGTTCCCGAAGGTTTCATTCCGTTTGGACTCCATTTGATATTCTGTTTCCTCGAAATACTGAAATAGGCAAAAAACATCAATTCTGGGCTGGGCCTCCAGTTAATAGGTTAGTCCCAAAAATGATATAAAAGTGTATAATAAAGCCCATAAACATCCAAAACAGTAGATAATATAGCATGGAGCAATCAAAAATTATAGATACGTTGGAGACGTATTAGGGATTCAGAAGCAGAAGACCACTCCTATTTACCCCATGAGGTCTTCGCTCTAACTTGGCATGCTGATGTTGGTTATATCATGCATATGGTGCCTTGCATTGCTTACTTTATACATCAAATATGTCAACTTCTTAGTTTACACATGCTTTGTGTGAATGCCATCTGTTTAGTTTATTCATCGTTTATGTGAATTATGCAATGCCATCTTGTTTAGCCAGGCATCATATATGTGAATTTTGCAATGCCATCCTGCTTAGCCAGTCATCTTATATGTGAATTATATCAGGCCATCCTTTTTTTATTACGTATTAATTTGTCAACAATGTTAGTACATTCAACTACTCTTCGTGTGCATCAGCCATTTGACATAGTGATGTAAAATTCTGGAGTGAAAACAAGGTCTTCAGAGCAGACTATGCTATCTGACGAAGCGCATATCTTGCTGGTTACGGATAGCTCCTCAGAGGAGGATTCAGAGACAGATGACCAGTCCTATTCCCCCCCCCCGAGGTGCATGCTCTAACTTGGCAGGGTTATGTTGCGCATATCGTGCGTACGGTATCTTGCATTGCTATGTCATTTGCTTAGCTTAGACATGATTTGTGTGAATGCCACCTGTTTAGTGTCTAATTACCATATATGTGAATTATGCAATGTCATCTTTTTGCAAGACATTATATATGTGAATTATGCAATGCTATCTTGTTGCAAGTCATTATATATGTGAATTATGCAATGCCATGCTGTTTAGCCAAGCGTCATATATGTGAATTATATCATGCCGTCCTTTTTTTGTATTTCTCATTGCTTTTGTCGACAATGTTTGTATATTCAACTGCTCTTCCTGTGCATCAGCCATTTGAATTGGTGATGGAGAAATCTGGAGTGAAAACAAGGTCTTCAGAGCAGACAATGCTACCTGGTGAAGCAGATATGTTGCTGGTTACAAATAGCTCTTTAGAGGAGGATTCAGAGGCAGATGACCAGTCCTATTATCCCCCTGAGGTGTATGCTCAAACTTGGCAGGGTTATATTACTCATATCATGCATATGTTGTATTGCAATGCTTAGTTTTTACATCATATACACGATGTTGAATGCCATCTCCTTAGTTGACACATCATATATGCGATTGCCCTATGCTCACTTCCTTAGTATATAAATCATATATTTGAATTATATCATGCCACGATGTTTACATAGGCAGCATGTATCTGAATTATGGCATGCTAACCCATTTTCTAAAGACATAATATAGTTATATCATCTCATCCTGTTCACATAGTCATCATATTTTGAATTATTTCATTCTATCCGTGAATTATATCATGCCATCATGTTTCCATCGACGGCATGTTTGTGATTTATGGCATTCCAACCACTTTAATAGACACATCGTATAGTTATATCATGTCATCCTGTTTACATAGTCATCATATTTTGAAGTATGTCATTCTATCCTGTTTATTTAGCCAAAATAGATGTGAAATTGTGTCATGCTATCCTGTTTAATTAGCCATCATATATTTGAAATTATGTCCTGCTATTCTGTTTGGTTAGACAACATAAATGTGAATTATTTCATGCCCTGTTTTCTTCCCTACTATCCATTGCACCTGTCTATCTTACAATGTCTGTACATGCAATTACTTTTCTTGTTTATCATCCATTTCAATTGGAGGGGGTGATGGCAGTATTTGTGGGAGTAAAAACACGGTCTCCGGAAAAGATCGTGCTACTTGTCGATGGAGATAGAACCACGATTGTACTTGCCCAAGAACCAGCCCCACCACACATAACCCAGACTCACGCAGATTGTACCCCTACCCAGTTGGACAGAGAACCAGCTACACCCCTTCTAACCCTAACCCCAGCAGATAGTAACCCAGTTCCCGTTGACACAACACCGTCTCCACCACAGAGCACCCAAACACAAGCAGTTAGTAAGACAACTGCAGTGCCCAAAGCACGAGGACCACCACTCCAAACCCCAAGTCAATGCTTAAAGCAGAATAAGAATTGTTCTCAGGTCAGGTTCCGTAGCTATGGTTCATACTACTTTGCTCTTGCATCACTGTATTTACTCATACCAACTAATTTCATATTTGAAGGACGCAATTGAAACTCCAATGGCGCAACAGGTATGTTTTAAACCTGTTTCTTTAACGTGTTTGCTGTTGTAACTTGCTCTATGTTGATTTCAGTTTCAATTGAATAAACAATTATGTTCTCATGCCATGCACATTACAAGTGTTGTTATTGCTGTGTAGTTTCCCATACTTATATTCTGTCTATGATGCTTTGTCTTAAATAGATATTATTCGAACTGTATCTATCTTGATTTGGCAACATAAACTAGAATGATATAGACCATACAGTGACCATACTACACATATATATGTTTGTTTCATGCTATTATCTTGTCCACCTTACTACTGAACTGGTTTACCAAAATGATATAGACCATACAGTGACCATACTACACATATATATGTTTGTTTCATGCTATTATCCTGTGATGTGTTTGTTTGTTTCTTCTTTAGAACGCGGATAAAATATTGGAGAAGAGTACCCCGTTATGCAATGGTAAAGGAAGTAATGCAGATCATGTTCAAGATAGTGAGACATCCCTGTTGTTCTCCAAGAAAGCTGATAAAAACTATATTAAAGACACTAAGACAACCCCAAAATCCTGTCTTGATGTAGTGTTTGAGTTACTGGCTACTACTGCTAGCACCAGCTCTTCGTACTCGCTGCCTGAATCAGTTCGGCTTCTTGAGTCTCAACTTCAAGTTGAAAGACATCGATCATATGTTATGCGACACGAAGCCGAAGGACTGAGGAAGTCCCTGCAGAATTCAGATGCATATTTTCTAGAGGATTTAAGCGCCAAACAAGAGAAAGTTAATAAGCTTCCTAAGCATCTTGCCAGCATTATGGGTACCCAAGATATTGTTTCTTGAGCTCTCCTGAAGTGGTTTCAGTTCTGGACTTGTTTTGCTGCGGCGTTTATATGCTGCTTTGTTCCCTATATTTGCATTGGTGGCGAACTTTGATGCCCAGTGGATGTAATATGTGTAATAGCCGTGATAGCCTAGCATAAGTTACTTGCTTATTTATTTCCTTTGTCTTGTTTATTTGTTTTCTTGTAGTCAGTGCAGTTCTTTTTCCACGGTTTGCTAGTGGCCGGAATAACCAATTTTTTAAAACTAGGCAACATTAACAATGGGCTACATATTTACTGTAGTTAACATGGGTCTCCTACGGGCCGTAGAAACAATGGGCCTTCTAAGGGTCGTAGACACAATGGGCCTTCTACGAGGCGTAGACACAATGGGCCTTCTATGGGCCGTATCATCAATGGGCCTTCTATGGGCCGTATGATCGGTTGGCCAAACATGGGCCAATAACAGACCACATTATGGCCGTAAATGGGCTAGAGTTGAAATCGTCCATTCATGGGCCGACCATAACGGGCCGTCGTTAATAGGCCGTATTTGATGACGCTATAAAAATGGCCCAATGTATTAACGGGCCACAAAAGGGCCGACTGTAACCACAGGCTATATTTGGCCCACAAGCTGAAAATGACAGTTACAGGCCGAAAGTAAACGAATGCTGGAAATGAGCCCAAGAATAAATGGGCCCTAAGAAGGCCGAAAGATAACATGGGCTAGAAACGGACCAACGGAATAATGGGCCGTTAATGGGTATAAAGTGATACACTGTTCATTACGGGCCAGTTTTACCACGGGCCATTAATGGGCCGAGGGTTACTAAGGGCCTCATATGGGCCAAAAGACGTCATGGGCCATACATGGGCCAGAAGTTAAAATGGGCTGGAATTACATTGGACGGCCCAGATGATGCTACTGGGCCTAATTCGGATAGGCCGTAAACGGTCCCTGGGTTAGCGGGCTGTAAATGGGCTATAAGCGAACATGCCGTTAACAGGCTTGCCGTGGGCCGGCCCGCCACCTTTTAACCAAGTCAAACGGGCCGGCCTTTTCACAGGAATGGGCCTTTGTTGGGCCGTGCCATGTGTCGTCGTATCATAGGCGCTTTGGATCCAATGAGTGGATGGCGTCTGTCCCAATGGTGAGCTGACACGTGTTTCCTCCAGCCAATGATGATTTTACACGTGGAAAATCCCCATTGGTCGGGGCTGTTAACGGGTTATCGGATCCAAAACCGGACCCGATAGCTTAACGGCGTTACGTTACGGTGGATGCCACGTGTCGATCACCCTTGACGAAAACACTTCTATGATGCGCAATTTATCGTCATGGAAGTGGACACTTCCTTGATGATAATTTTGGTAATGTCATGGAACACTTCTACGATAGCACATGTATGACTATCTTGATTCTGTCATAAATTTGTCATGGATGTACATGCATGACAGAAAACGTGACCTACTGTGACAAACACGTATCATCACGGAAGTGTATTTTTTTTGTAGTGGAGTGAAGTGGAGAATCATCGTAATAAGAAAATAAAGTTTCTATGATCTGATCGCAGAGGAAAATATTTGAGTTACGAGTTTGGCCTTCATTTAACAATGTGGAATAGTTTCACAACTCACGCCACCTGGAACACCACAACTTAATGGTGTGTCCGAACATCGTAACCGTACTTCATTAGATATGGTGCAATCTATGATGACTCTTACCGATTTACCACTATTGTTTTGGGGTTATGCATCAGAGACAGCTGCATTCACGTTAAATAGGGCACCGTCTAAATCCGTTGAGACGACACCGTATGAACTGTGGTTTGGCAAGAAACCTAAGCTGTCATTTCTTAAAGTTCGGGGTTGCGATGCTTATGTGAAAAAACTTCAGCCTGATAAGCTCGAACCCAAATCAGAAAAGTGCTTCTTCATAGGATACCCAAAAGAAATTGTTGGGTACACCTTCTATCATGGATCCAAAGACAAGATCTTTGTTGCTAAGAATGTATCCTTTCTAGATAAGGAGTTTCTTCTCGAAAGAAGTGCGTGGGAGGAAAGTAGAACTTGATGAGGTAATTGTACCTTCTCTCGAATTGGAAAGTAGCTCATCACAAAAAACTGTTCCCGTGATGCCTGCACCAACTAGAGAGGAAGCTGATGCTAATGATCATGAAACTTCAGATCAAGTTACTACCAAACCTCCTAGGTCAACCAGAACACGTTCCACACCAGAGTGGTACGGTAATCCTGTTCTGGAAGTCATGTTACTAGACCATGATGAACCTACAAATTATGAGGAAGCGATGATGAGCCCAGATTTCACAAAATGGCTTGAGGCCATGAAATCTGAGATAGGATCCATGTATGAGAACAGAGTATGGACTTTAGTTGACTTGCCCGATGATCGACAAGCCATTGAGAATAAATGGATCTTCAAGAGGAAGACAGACGCTGATGGTAGTGTTACTATCTACAAAGCTCAAATTGTCGCAAAAGGTTTTCGACAAGTTCAAGGTGTTGACTATGATGAGATTTTGTCACTAGTATTGATGCTTAAATCTGCCTCAATCATCTTAGCAATTGCCACATTTTTTTAAATATGGCAAATGGATATCAAAACCACAATTTATGAAATCTCGGAGTTGGAATATACGCTTTGATGAGGTGACGTGTATGTATCCAATAGAGTACCCAGTACTCACTCTCTACATGTTATCCCAATCTTGGTACTCTTGTGGCTTCTTTTGTTTGCTCTGTTTAGTAGATGTATCTGTGTTATCTAACCTTGTTTACTCAGGTCCATCTCTTCCTACTCACGACCACAAGGTAAGTATATGCATCACACTCATGTGCATGATGATTTCTTGTTGATGTACATATTGTTTGCAAGAAGGAATCATGAACATGAGGTTACACTTCATATATTCATATCATTTTCTCTGATGCATATAGCCAAGATACATGTAACACATTGCTTGCTCTGTCATGTTTATGCATTCACATGCTCTTACATTCCATATTGACATGATTGCATACATGTAGGGGGAGCCTATGCATGTTACATGCTCTTTCCAAAGCTTTACTTTCTATTATCTATATCTTTATCTAAAGCTTTGATGTATGTTGTCATCAATTACCAAAAAGGGGGGAGATTGAAAGCACAAGTGCTCCCTGGGTGGTTTTGGTAATTAATGTCAACATATCTCTTGTTGGACTAATGTTTTTATCTAGTATATTTCAGACAAGTTCAACAGATGGAGTGGCATGGACAAGAGGATATGGAACCCCTTCAAGATGCTAAGGACAAGGAATTGGCTCAAGCTCAAAAGCTCAAGACTCTACATTTTACTTTTAGTGATCCAAGATCACATTGAGTCCATAGGAAAGCCAATACTATTAAAAGGGGATGAGGTGTTGCTTAATGGCTTGCTTGCTCAAAGTGCCTAGTGCTATGCTCCAAAACCCTCAACCACTTTCTCATATCCACATATGTCCCAAACCAAAAATCAAACTCGTCCCCACTGAAACTTCCTATCCGGCGCCATCGAGTTCAGTTGACATAGCCACTGCCACAATACCCTAGTCATTTCGGTCTTACCGATAGGGATCTCGGCCTCATCGAGATGGGATTACAAACTCTCTGTTTCCCGTCGTAATGTTTCGGTCCAACCGAGATGAGCGATCGGTCCCACCGAGTTCGCAATGCAAACTCTATGTTTCCCTTTCGTAACGTTTCGGTCTCACCGAGATTAGCGAATCGGTCCCACCGAGTTTGCCTGACCAACTCTCTGGTTAGCTTATTACCAAAATCGGCCCCACCGAGTATGTGTAATCGGTCTCAGCGATATTACGTTATGCCCTAACCGTAATGAAATCGGTCCCACCGAGTTGACATGTCGGTCCCATCGAAAAGCCCAATGTTCACATTTTGAACTAAATCGGTCTGACCAAGTTTCATTATTCGGTCCTACCGAGTTTGGTGATTTGTGTGTAACGGTTAGATTTTGTGTGGAGGCTATATATACCCCTCCACCCACTCTTCATTCATGGAGAGAGCCATCAGAACATGCCTACACTTCCATCATACATTTTCTGAGAGAGAACCACCTACTCATGTGTTGAGGTCAAGATATTCCATTCCAACCATATGAATCTTGATCTCTAGCCTTATCCAACTTGCTTTCCACCAAATCCAAATCTGTGAGAGAGAGTTGAGTGTTGGGGAGACTATCATTTGAAGCACAAGAGCAAGGAGTTCATCATCAGGACACCATCTATTACCTTTTGGAGAGTGGTGTCTCCTAGATTGGTTAGGTGTCACTAGGAGCCTCCGTCAAGATTGTGGAGTTAAACCAAGGAGTTTGTACAGGCAAGGAGATTGCCTACTTCGTGAAGATCTATGATAACCCACAAGTATAGGGGATTGCAACAGCTTTCGATGGTAGAGTATTCAACCCAAATTTATTGATTCGACACAAGGGGAGCCAAAGAATATTCTCAAGTATTAGCAGCTGAGTTGTCAATTCAGCCACACCTGGAAACTTAGTATCTGCAGCAAAGTGTTTAGTAGCAAAGTAATATGATAGTGGTGGTAACGGTAACAAAAGAGTAATGAAAGCAAAGTAATATTTTTGGTATTTTGTAGTGATTGTAACAATAGCAACGGGAAAGTAAATAAGCGTAAACCAGTATATGGAAAGCTCGTAGGCATCGGATTAGTGATGGATAATTATGCCGGATGTGGTTCATCATATAACAGTCATAACATAGGGTGACACAGAACTAGCTCCAATTCATCAATGTAATGTAGGCATGTATTCCGAATATAGTCATACGTGCTTATGGAAAAGAACTTGCATGACATCTTTTGTCCTACCCTCCCGTGGCAGCAGGGTCCTAATGGAAACTAAGGGATATTAAGGCCTCCTTTTAATAGAGAGCCCGAACAAAGCATTAGCACATAGTGAATACATGAACTCCTCAAACTATGGTCATCACCGGGAGTGGTCCCGATTATTGTCACTTCGGGGTTGCCGGATCATAACACATAATAGGTGACTATAGACTTGCAAGATAGGATCAAGAACTCACATATATTCATGAAAACATAATAGGTTCAGATCTGAAATCATGGCACTCGGGCCCTAGTGACAAGCATTAAGCATAGCAAAGTCATAGCAACATCAATCTCAGAACATAGTGGATACTAGGGATCAAACCCTAACAAAACTAACTCGATTACATGATAAATCTCATCCAACCTATCACCGTCCAGCAAGCCTACGATGGAATTACTCACGCACGGCGGTGAGCATCACGAAATTGGTGATGGAGGATGGTTGATGATGACGACGGCGACGAATCCCCCTCTTCGGAGCCCCGAACGGACTCCAGGTCAGCCCTCTCGAGAGGTTTTAGGGCTTGGCGGCGGCTCTATATCGTAAAACGCGATGATTTCTTCTTTTTTATTTTTTTCTCCCCGAAAGCAAATATATAGAGTTGGAGTGGGAGTCGGAAGGTCTCCAAGGGGCCCACGAGGTAGGGGGCGCGTCCTAGGGGGGCGCCCCCACCCTCATGGACAGGGTGTGGGCCCCTTGGTCTTCATCTTTGGCGAGGATTTTTTATTATTTATTGTAAGATATTCCGTGGAGTTTCAGGTCATTCCGAGAACTTTTGTTTTCTGCACATAAAACAACATCATGGCAATTCTGCTGAAAACAGCGTCAGTCCGGGTTAGTTCCATTCAAATCATACAAGTTAGAGTCCAAAACAAGGGCAAAAGTGTTTGGAAAAGTAGATACGACGGAGACGTATCAACTCCCCCAAGCTTAAACCCTTGCTTGTCCTCAAGCAATTCAGTTGACCAACTGAAAGAAATAAAGAAAAACTTTTAAAACTCTGGTTGCTCTTGTTGTTGTAAATATGTCAAGCCAGCATTCAAGTTTTCAGCAAAGATTATAACTAACCACATTTGCAATAATTCTCAGGTCTCGTGATTACCCATATCAATAGCATAATTAACTAGCAAGCCATAATAATAAATCTCGGATGACAACACTTTCTCAAAACAATCATAATATGATATAACAAGATGGTATCTCGCTAGCCCTTTCTGAGACCGCAAAACATAAATGCAGAGCACCTTTAAAGATCAAGGACTGACTAGACATTGTAATTCATGGTAAAAGAGATCCAATCATAGTCACACCCAATATAAATTAACAGTGATGAATGCAAATGACAGCTGCGCTCTCCATCTAGTGCTTTTAATAAGAGGGTGATGACTCAACATAAAATTAAATAGATAGGCCCTTCACAGAGGCAAGCAGGGATTTGTAGAGGTGCCAGAGCTCGGTTTTGAAATAGAGATAATTAATATTTTGAGCGGTATACTTTCATTGTCAACATAGCAACTAAGAGATGACGATATCTTCCATGCTACACACATTATAGGCGGTTCCAAAACAGGCATCAATCCATGGCTTGCTCGAAACAACGAGTGCCTCCAACATACATCAGGTCCCAGGGGGAGTTTTGTTTGCAATTAATTTTGATTTAGTTTGCATAAAGCATGGGACTGGGCATCCCGGTGACCAGCCATTTTCTCGTGAGTGAGGAGCGGAGTCCACTCCTCTTGAGAATAACCTGCCTAACATGGAAGATAAGGGCAGCCTTGGTTGATACATGAGCTATTCGAGCATACAAAACAGAATGTTTATTTGAAGGTTTAGAGTTTGGCACATACAAATTTACTTGGAACGGCAGGTAGATACCGCATATAGGAAGGTATAGTGGACTAATCTGGAATAACTTTGGGGTTTAAGGGATTGGATGCACAAGCAGTATTCCCTCTTAGTACAGGTGAAGGCTAGAAAAAGACTGGGAAGCGACCAACTAGAGAGTGACAACAGACATGTACATGCATTAAAATTAATAAACATTGGATGCAAGCATGAGTAGGATATAATCCACCATGAACATAAATATCGTGAAGGCTATGTTGATTTGTTTCAACTACATGCGTGAACATGTGCCAAGTCAAGTCACTTAAATCATTCAAAAGAGGATACCACCCCATCATACCACATCATAACCATCTCAATAGCATGTTGGCACACAAGGTAAACCATTATAACTCATAGCTAATCAAGCATGGCACAATCAACTATGATCTCTAATTGTCATTGCAAACATGTTTATTCATAACAAGCTGAATCAAGAACTATGAACTCATCATATTTACAAAAACAAAAGAGGTCGAGTTCATACCAACTTTTCTCATCTCAGTTAGTCCATCAATATCATCATAATTGCCTTTCACTTGCACGACCGAACGATGTGAATAATATAAGAGTGCACGTGCATTGGACTAACCTGGAATCTACGAGCATTCACTAAACAGGAGAAGGCAAGGCAATATGGGCTCTTGGTTAAATCAACAATAAAGCATATAAGAGCCACTTCAACAATTTAATCATGATCTTCTCCTATTGACCCCCAAAGAAAAGAAAAGAAGTAAAAACTATTTACACGGGAAAGCTCCCAACAAGCAAAAGAAGAACGGGAAATATTTTGGGTTTTCTTTTTAATTACTTCTACAGCAGAAAAGTAAACTACTACTAAATTTTTTTGGTTTTTCTTAAGGTTTAACAAACACACAAGAAGAAAGCATGAAAAAGAAAATAAACTAACATGGATATTACAGTGAAAGAGTATGAGCACTAACATCTAGCAATGAGTGTGTGTGAACATAAATGTAATGTCGGTCAGAAATACGTACTCCCCCAAGCTTAGGCTTTTGGCCTAAGTTGGTTTATTGCCAGGGATAGCCTGGCGGATACCCGTAGGTGTAGCTGGGGTCGTATGCGACGAAGAATAGTTGGGGTCGTACTGTGATGAAGAAGACTCTGACTGCCATTGGCTGATAGCCATCTCCGGATCCCAAGAATAAACAGACTGTCGTGGAGGCTCCTCTTGTGGTTCTGGTTCCGGGGCTGGTGCGGGATTCCTGTAAGCTTGGACGGCAGCCCACGTAACAAGATAGGGTCCTACAAAATTAAACAAAGAAGGAGCAGGCAAGGTAATAGTTTCAGGATGAGGTTTCTGAAAGAATAATTTATATTTGAGCTCTCCTTCCCTGTCCTTAATGAGAAAATCATGCGCTAGCATACTCTTATAATCTAAATAAGCACTAGGCAGCATTTTTTCTTCTTTCTCATGAAGCCTAATAGCTATGTTAAAATGTGCAGCGAGGCGTGAAGCATAAATGCCTCCAAAGATGGGACCCTTAGTACGGTTCATACTTAACCGTCTAGCAATAATTCCGCCCATGCTAACAGTGTTATCGCGGTATAAACCATGGAACAAAATAATAATATCAGGAACACTAAGGTTCCCAAAGTTCCCGCGACCAATCAAGCAACGACTAGCAAATAAGGCAAAATAGCGTAATACAGGAAAATGTATGCTAGTGATTCTTGCATCAGAAACCTTCATGGTTTCTCCCATAGAGATAGTGTTAATAAACGCTTCCACCTCTTTACGGTGTGGTTCCTCTAAGGTACCCTTAGGGGGTATGTTGCAGACTTCGCAAAATTCAGACAATGGCATCTTCTTAACAACGTCATATAAATGAAACTCTACTGAAGGAGGTGATTCCTTAGGGAAAAAGTAGAAGTTTTGCACAAAAGTATTTGTGAGTAAGAGATACTAAGGACGTTGGTCGCGGACGAAGTCAGTGAGACCGGCATTCTCAATCAATGAATAGAAATCCTCACAAATCCTAGCCTGTCTCAAGAAATTATTGGAAGGCCATTCACACGGCCGGATCTCCGCGGTACGAGGCAAATTATATTTGGGCCTCTGTGCTTCTTCATTTTGTTTCTCCTTCGAGCTTCGGCTCGATGAGCCCCTCAAAAGTCTCTTCATTATTTTCTGAAATTTTTAGTAACTTCAAACAAAAGTGAACCAACTTCAATAAAACTGATAGCAACTACTCCTACAAGTGCCTAGAACCTATATCAAGCATTAGAACTACTTGGAACCATATAAATTTGACATGCAAGCTCAAGAACATGGTCACCTATGCAGCACAAATTTGCAAAGAATAAAGCACTAGAACAAAAACTAATTGGACCAATGGAGGAGTCACATACCAAGGAACAATCTCCCCAAGCAGTTTTGCGAGAGGTGCTTTGAGCAAGGAGATCGAAAATTACAGCAAAGAGGGCTGGAACTTGTGCTTGAGTTGGTTTTTCGTGTTTGTGGGAGGAAGAAGAAGAGTATGGGTGCATGAATAAGTGGAGGAGGGCCACCGTGGGCCCATGAGGCAGGGGGCGCGCCCAGGGGGGTAGGGCGCGCCCTCCACCCTCGTGGCCAGGTGGCAGCTCCCCCCGCGGTAATTTTTGCACCATAAATCCTCAAATATTCCCGAAAAAATCATATTAAATTGGCATGTCATTCTGAGGACTTTTATTTTCGGGATATTTTTATATTGCACGGATAAATCAGGAAACAGACAAAAAAATACTATTTTACTTTATTTCAACTAAATAACAGAAAGTATAGAGAGGGTACAGAAGGTTGTGCTTCTAGTTTCATCCATCTCATGCTCATCAAAAGGAATCCACTAACAAGGTTGATCAAGTCTTGTTAACAAACTCATTTCGAATAACATGAAACCGGAGAAATTTCGAATAACACTAGGTTACCTCAACGGGGATATGCACATCCCCAATAATAAGTATATCATATTTCTTCTTGACAGTAGGAAGAGGAAATGCAAAACCTCCAAATATAATCAATGGAATTTTTCCGATAGAATTGATACTATGAACTTGAGGTTGTTTCCTCGGAAAGTGTACCGTATGCTCATTACCATTAACATGAAAAGTGACATTGCCTTTGTTGCAATCAATAACAGCCCCTGCAGTATTAAGAAAAGGTCTTCCAAGAATAATAGACATACTATCGTCCTCGGGAATATCAAGAATAACAAAGTCCGTTAAAATAGTAACGTTTGCAACCACAACAGGCACATCCTCACAAATACCGACAAGTATAGCAGTTGATTTATCAGCCATTTGCAAAGATATTTCAGTAGGTGTCAACGTATTCAAGTCAAGTCTACGATATAAAGAGAGAGGCATAACACTAACACCGGCTCCAAGATCACATAAAGCAGTTTTAACATAGTTTCTTTTAATGGAGCATGGTATAGTAGGTACTCCTGGATCTCCAAGTTTCTTTGGTATTCCACCCTTAAAAGTATAATTAGCAAGCATGGTGGAAATTTTAGCTTCTAGTATCTTTCTTTTATTTGTAACAATATCTTTCATGTACTTAGCATAAGGATTCATTTTGAGCATATCAGTCAATCGCATACGCAAAAAGATAGGTCTAATCATTTCAGCAAAGCGCTCAAAATCCTCATCATCCTTTTTCTTGGATGGTTTGGGAGGAAAAGGCATGGGTTTCTGAACCCAAGGTTCTCTTTCTTTACCATGTTTCCTAGCAACAAAGTCTCTCTTATCATAACGTTGATTCTTTGATTGTGGGTTATCAAGATCAACAACAGGTTCAATTTCTACATCATTATCATTACTAGATTGAGCATCCTCATGAGCATCATCATTAACATTTTCATTAGGTTCATGTTCATTGCCAGATTGTGTTTCAACATCAGACATAGAGATATCATTTGGATTATCAGGTGTTTCAGCAATAGGTTCACTAGAAGTTTGCACAGTTCTATCATTTTTCTTTTTCTTATTTTTAAAAGAACTAGGTGCATCAATATTATTTCTCCGAGAATCTTGCTCAATTCTCTTAGGGTGGCCTTCAGGATACAAAGGTTCCTGAGTCATTCTACCAGTTCTACTAGCCACTCTAACAACATAATCATTTTTCTTACTATTCATCTCATCAAGCAATTCTTTTTGAGCTTTAAGTACTTGTTCCACTTGGGTGGTAACCATAGAAGCATGTTTGCTAACAAGTTTAAGTTCACCTCTAATATTAGCCATATAATCACCCAAGTATTTAATCATATAAGCATTTTGTTTTAATTGTCTACCAAAATAAGCATTGAAGTCTTCTTGCTTAAACATAAAGTTATCAAACTCATCCAAGCACTGACTAGCCATTTTAGTACGAGGGATTTCAGCTTTATCATATCTATAGAGAGAATTTACCTTTACTACCTGTGTCGGGTTTTCGAGGTCTGGAGGTTCTTCAATAGGTAATGGATCAAGATCATATGTTTCTTCGACAGGCGGTAAATTAAGACCATGTATTTCTTCAATAGGAGGTAAATTCTTAACATCTTCAGCTTTAATACCTTTTTCTTTCATAGATTTCTCTGCCTCCTGCATATCTTCGGGACTGAGGAATAGAACACCTCTCTTCTTCGGAGTTGGTTTAGGAATAGGATCATTAATTGGAGCAGGAACTGGCTCAGGAGGTGCCCAATTATTTTCATTTGTCAACATATTATTCAATAAGATTTCAGCTTCATTCGGTGTTCTTTCCCTGAAAACAGAACCAGCACAACTATCCAGGTAATCTCTGGAAGCATCGGTTAGTCCATTATAAAAGATATCAAGTATTTCATTTTTCTTAAGAGGATGATCAGGCAAAGCATTAAGTAACTTGAGAAGCCTCCCCCAAGCTTGTGGGAGACTCTCTTCTTTAATTTGCACAAAGTTGTATATTTCCTTTAAAGCAGCTTGTTTCTTATGAGCAGGGAAATATTTAGCAGAGAAGTAATAAATCATATCCTGGGGACTATGCACACAACCAGGATCAAGAGAATTAAACCATATCTTAGCATCACCCTTTAATGAGAACGGAAATATTTTAAGTATATAAAAGTAGCGCGATCTCTCATCATTAGTAAACAGGGTGGCTATATCATTTAATTTAGTAAGATGGTCCACAACTGTTTTAGATTCATAGCCATGAAAAGGATCAGATTCAACCAAAGTAATTATATCAGGATCAATAGAGAATTCATAATCCTTATCGGGAATACAGATAGGCGAAGTAGCAAAAGCGGGGTCAGGTTTCATTTTATCTTTAAGAGATTCTTTGTTCCATTTAATTAATAGCCTTTTAAGTTCATGACGATCTCTGCAAGCTAAAATGGCAGCAGAAAATTCCATATCAAAAACATAACCCTCAGGAATAATAGGCCTATCTTCATCATCACTTTCATCATTATAATCAGATTCAATAAAATTTTTCTCTCTAGCCCTAGCAATTTGTTCATCAAGAAATTCACTAAGGGGCACAGTAGTATCAGGCATAGAAGTAGTTTCATCATAGGTATCATGCATAGCAGAAGTGGCATCATCAATAACATGCGACATATCAAAACGAATAGCAGAAGCAGGTTTAGGTGTCGCAAGCTTACTCGTAACAGAAGGTGAATCAAGTGCAGAGCTAGATGGAAGTTCCTTACCTCCCCTCGTAGTTGAGGGATAAATTGTTGTCTTAGAGTCTTTCAAGTTCTTCATAGTGTCCAGCACATATAAATCCCAAGTGACTCAAAGAATAGAGCTATGCTCCTCGGCAACGGCGCCAGAAATTAGTCTTGATAACCCACAAGTATAGGGGATCGCAACAGCTTTCGAAGGTAGAGTATTCAACCCAAATTTATTGATTCAACACAAGGGGAGCCAAAGAATATTCTCAAGTATTAGCAGCTGAGTTGTCAATTCAGCCACACCTAGAAACTTAGTATCTGCAGCAAAGTGTTTAGTAGCAAAGTAATATGATAGTGGTGGTAAAGGTAACAAAATAGTAATGAAAGCAAAGTAATATTTTTGGTATTTTGTAGTGATTGTAACAATAGCAACGGGAAAGTAAATAAGCGTAAACCAGTATATGGAAAGCTCGTAGGCATCGGATCAGTGATGGATAATTATGCCGGATGCGGTTCATCATGTAACAGTCATAACATAGGGTGACACAGAACTAGCCCCAATTCATCAATGTAATGTAGGCATGTATTCCGAATATAGTCACACGTGCTTATGGAAAAGAACTTGCATGACATATTTTGTCCTACCCTCCCGTGGCAGCGGGGTCCTAATGGAAACTAGGGGATATTAAGGCCTCCTTTTAATAGAGAACCGGAACAAAGCATTAGCACATAGTGAATACATGAACTCCTCAAACTATGGTCATCACCGGGAGTGGTCCCGATTATTGTCACTTCGGGGTTGCCGGATCATAACACATAATAGGTGACTATAGACTTGCAAGATAGGATCAACAACTCACATATATTCATGAAAACATAATAGGTTCAGATATGAAATCATGGCACTCGGGCCCTAGTGACAAGCATTAAGCATAGCAAAGTCATAGCAACATCAACCTCAGAACATAGTGGATACTAGGGATCAAACCCTAACAAAACTAACTCGATTACATGATAAATCTCATCCAACCCATCACCGTCCAGCAAACCTACGATGGAATTACTCACGCACAGCGGTGAGCATCATGAAATTGGTGATGGGGGATGGTTGATGATGACGACGGCGACGAATCCCCCTCTCCGAAGCCCCGAACGGACTCCAGATCAGCCCTCCCGAGAGGTTTTAGGGCTTGGCGGTGGCTTCGTATCGTAAAACGCGATGATTTCTTCTTTTTTATTGTTTTCTCCCCGAAAGCAAATATATAGAGTTGGAGTTGTAGTCGGAAGGTCTCCAGGGGGCCCACGAGGTAGGGGCGCGCCCTAGGGGGGGGCGCCCCCCAGCCTCGAGGACAGGGTGTGCCCCCTGGTCTTCATCTTTAGCGAGGATTTTTTATTATTTATTGTAAGATATTCCGTGGAGTTTCAGGTCATTTCGAGAACTTTTGTTTTCTACACATAAAACAACATCATGGCAATTCTGCTGAAAACAGCGTCAGTCTGGGTTAGTTTCATTCAAATCATACAAGTTAGAGTCCAAAACAAGGGCAAAAGTGTTTGGAAAAGTAGATACGACAGAGACGTATCAATCTACCCCAGTGAGGAAAGTCCTTCGTGGGCGATGGCCATGGTGGGACAGACAAGGTTGCTTCTTCGTGGACCCTTCGTGGGTGGAGCCCTCCATGGACTCGCGCAACCGTCACCCTTCATGGGTTGAAGTCTCGATCAACTTGGATGTACGATAGCACCACCTATCGTAACCACGGGAAAAAAATTCCGTGTCTCCAATTGCGTTTGCACAGTCCAATCCCATCCCTTTACATTCTTGAAAATTGCATCCTTTACTTTCCGCTGCTCATATACTCTTGTCATTCTTGCTTGAATGTGTTGTGAATGTTTAAACTTGTGCTAAAACACTACCTTAACTTTAAGAAAATAAAAACTGCAAAATTTCTTTGTTAAGAGTCTATCCACCCCCCCCCTCTTTAGACACCTCTTCTCGATCCTTTCAATTGGTATCAGAGCATTGGTCTCCATTGATTTGGTTTAAACACCTTTGAAGGAAGTTGGATGAGTCTACATTGGGGAGTCTTAGACATAGAGTGGCTATACTTGATGGAGAGTACTTTCATGAGTGTAAAAATGAGATGCTTGAGATTTTCAATGAATATCATTTGAACAAGTACATTACTAGTCCTTGCATTTCCCCTAGTGATCCTTTGCATCCCACTCCCGATGAGGATCTTGACATGATTCACAATCTTAGAACTATCAATCTTATTGTTAGAGGATTGCCCAAAAACTTGATTGGTTGCTTGCCTAGATTGAGCCTACACTATATGGAGATTTCTTGAGGAACGTTTTCCAAACTATTCCTTGAAAAACTTAGATGAGATTCTTCATCAGTCTATTTTCTTGAGTAAGATGAATTCCAATGATCCTAAGTTTGGTGATTGTCTATTTGAGCTTACAAATCTTATGCGTGCCAAAGGAGATGTTGGAATTATTAGCAATATCATTTCCGAAGTCATTAGAATCCATAGAGATGAACATTGTTACGGTCATACTAATGAATCACCTTCTCTAGGAAATGATCAATTACAAGATGAAATTGAACACGGATACTATGATGAGGATGATGATAGCGACTTTGATCTCGATGAGTCTATGAGACACTTTGGTCTTATGGCTAATCTTCACGGCTACATGGCTGGAGGAAAGGAATGGGTCCTTGATAGTGTATAGTACTGATCATATGAGTGGAGACACAGATATGTTCCGTGAGCTTGCTGAAAATGACGGCCCTTGGAAGTACGTCACTTTTGGTGATAACTCAAAGGGTAAGGTGGTTGGCCTTGGTAAGGTGGCCATCTCACATGATAGCGCCATACAAAATGTTATTCTCGTTGAATCTCTTGGCTACAATTTACTTTCCGTGTCTAGACTTGTTGACTTTGCTTTCAACGTCCTATTTACTGAAGTAGATTGCCAAGTGTTTTGTAGAGATAATCATAAAATGGTCTTTACCGGTATACGTAGAGGTGATCTTTACATTATTGACTTCACTAAAAAGTCTCAACCTAGAACTTGCTTAATTGCTAAATCTTTGAAAGGTTGGTTGTGGCCTAGAAGGTTAGGTCATGTGGGCATGCGAAATCTTGATAAGCTTATTGAAGGTGATCATATCCTTGGAGTAAAAGATGTTATATTTGACAAGGATAGATTGTGCAGTGCTTGTCAAGCAGGAAAACAGGTTGGAGGAATTCACCCCGTGAAGAACATCATGACCACGAGAAGACCGCTCGAGCTACTTCATATGGATCTTTTTGGTCCCAATGCCTACAAGAGTCTCGGTGGAAACTCATTTGGTCTAGTTATAGTCGATGATATTTCAAGATTTACGTGGGTGTTCTTTCTTGACGATAAATCGCAGGTCCTAAAGATCTTCAAGACCTTCGCTAGGAAGGCCCAAAACCAATTTGAACTGAAGATCAAGAAGGTTCGCAACGACAACGGAACGGAGTTCAAGAATGCAAATGTGGATACCTTTCTTGACGAAGAAGGGATTTCACACGAGTTCTCGGCTATGTACACACCTAAAAAATGGTGGGATAGACAAGGTTGCTTCTTCGAGGACCCTTCATGGGTGGAGCCCTCCATGGACTCGGGCAACCGTTACCCTTCGTGGGTTGAAGTCTCCATCAACGTGGATGTACGATAGCACCAACTATCGGAACCATGGGAAAAAATCTCCATGTCTCCAATTGTGTTTGCACACTCCAATCCCATCCCTTTACATTCTTGCAAATTGCATGCTTTACTTTCCGCTGCTCATATACTCTTATCATGCTTGCTTGAATGTGTTGTGAATGTTTAAACTTGTGCTAAAACTCTACCTTAACTTGAAGAAAATAAAAACTACAACTTTTCTTTGTTAAGAGTCTATTCACCCCCCCCCCCTCTAGACACCTCTTCTCGATCCTTTCACAAACCTCGTAGGTCAACCAGAACACATACTGCACTAGAGTGGTACGGTAATCCTGTTCTGGAAGTCATGTTACTAGACCATGATGAACCTACGAACTATGAGGAAGCGATGATGAGCCCAGATTCCGCAAAACGGCTTGAGGCCATGAAATCTGAGATGGGATCCATGTATGAGAACAAAGTATGGACTTTGGTTGACTTGCCCGATGATCGGCAAGCCATTAAGAATAAATGGATCTTCAAGAGGAAGACGGACACTGATGGTAGTGTTACTATCTACAAAGCTCAAATTGTCGCAAAAGGTTTTCGACAAGTTGAATGTGTTGACTACGATGAGATTTTCTCACTAGTATCGATGCTTAAGTCTGTCTGAATCATGTTAGCAATTGCCGCATTTTATGAAATCTGGCAAATGGATATCAAAACTGTATTCCTTAATAGAAAAAGAGTTGTATATGAGACAACCATAAGGTTTTGTACATCCTAAATGTACTAACAAAGTGCGCAAGCTCCAGCGATCCATTTATGGACTGGTGCAAGCATCTCGGAGTTGGAATATACGCTTTGATGAGGTGATCAAAGCATATGGTTTTATATAGACTTTTGGAGAAGTCTGTATTTACAAGAAAGTGAGTGGAAGCTCTGTAGCATTTCTACTATTATATGTGGATGACATATTGTTAATTGGAAATGATACAGAATTTCTGGATAGCATAAAAGGATACTTGAACAAGAGTTTTTCAAAGAAAGACCTCAGTGAATCTGCTTACATATTGGGTATCAAGATCTATAGAGATAGATTAAGACGCTTGATAAGACTTTCAATGAGTACATACCTTGATAAGATTTTGAAGGAGTTCAAAATGGATCAGTCAAAGAAGAAGTTCTTGCCTGAGTTATAAGGTATGAAGTTGAGTAAGACTCAAAACCTGACCATGGCAGAAGATAGAGAGAGAATGAAAGTCATTCCCTATGCCTCAACCATAGGTTCTATAAATTACGTCATGCTGTATACCAGACCTATTGTGTACCTTGCCATGAGTTTGGCAGGGGGTACAATAGTGATCTAGGAGTAGATCACTGGACAGCGGTCAAAATTATCCTTAGCACTACTAGGAAAAGGGCTATAGATGATATGGACATTAATGGCGCACCGTGTATGTGGTGCGCCACTGCTATATAGCAGTGGCGCATCAGATACATGTGCGCCATTAGTAATATATTACTAACTAGCAGGGTCACCCGCGCATTTGCGCGGCTAGGTTTGTTATCAGACAATATATTCATTTTTGTATCTATCATATTGGCTTGAAAGATTTTTAGAGAATGTGCACCATTCCAGATAAAGTTAAGAATATATTATGTAAGTTTTCTGGAGTAAAAGGTTTTTATCTATCGTATGCTTATTTTCATATACTTGCACTACTCTAAACATGTTTTCACATACCTCGCAGAGACATGCTTATGGACCTACTCCAGTTGCATGGTGCGCAGAAAAGCCTTCCTACTATTATTCTTCTGTCAACCTTGAGCTTGGTGATGAACTATTCCCAGAAGGAACACACCTAATCTTGAAACATGTAAAAGGAAATAACCAATCTTTTGTAGTCCATACAGAGTGCATTGTACATTCCAAATAATATGGAATTTATGCAGTTGTGAATTTTATTATAAACGTCCGGCAAGATATTTCAAGTAGTTACAAAGTATTATGTTTGTCCGTCAACATTTGACACATTTTCCTTGGCATTTATACATCATGTAAAATTTAGAAAACGTTTTAATCAAAACGTGTGTCTTGAGCAAGTCTGATTAAATTAAGACAACATTTTGCATGGAAGCGTATTAGGTTGTCTGTAGGAGCTCGTTGCGTGATGACTGAAGATATATATTCATACCAATTTTTAGATTGCCTTACAACCATTCATCATGTGTGTTTTTTTCTAGAAAAATATTCACACTACTTTCATCATAGCTCATTCTTTTTATGTTTCCATATCTTGTCTGTAAACCGCTAATTTTAGCATAAATCGCTGACAATATGTTAAATAGGATCCAAATTTTAGCTAATTGAGCAATTCAGATGAAGGTTCTATGAACTTTTTCTTTACCTTTTTTTTATGTTGTAGATCTATGTTAGCATCTAAGAAAATTTAAGATGTTAGTTTAAATTTAGCATACACATTATTTATATGTAACGTAATATCTTTAAATCATAGCGGTTTATATCAAAGAACTAATGGTCTTGATAATTCAATCTGTGTGGACAAACGTGATGGCTTGTTTGCCTCTTGTCTTAATTTTATAATAGATGGCGCACCTGGTGTGTGGTGCGCCATTAATAGTTTTGAAAACAAAATTGTTAATAATGGCGCACCATGGGATAGTGCGCCATTACTGGTTGACATAGTAATGACGCACCACACCCACCATGCGCCATGGGATAGTGCGCCATTACTAGTTAAAACTAGTAATGGCACATTGTCCACTGGTGCGCCATTACTAGTTAAAACTAGTAATGGCACACTGTCCACTGGTGCGCCATTACTAACAAATTTTTTTTATTTTTTTTCAAAAGTACTAATGGCGCACCACACATCAGGTGCGCCATTAGTAACCCTGGTGCTAAATGCACACCCCCTCCGTGGACCGACTTTTTAGTTTAAAAAAATAAAAGAAAATGATGGAAATGTCAAAAAAAATAAAAGAAAATAGGTTTCCCATGTGATATGTGTTCTAGTTGTTGGGAAAATTTACAAATATGAATTTCGACTTTATTTGCAAAATCTCTCTGAAATTTAGTAAAATGGGCATAACTTTTGCATACGAACTCGGATTAAGAAGTTTTTTATATGAAAAATCATCTACTCGAAAAGTTACATCCGAATTCAATAGGGGGAACCCCGTTCAACATCTTCAAAATCCCCAAAAACCTAACAGAACGGAAGATACGAGCTTTTAAGATCTAGAGGGCGGAAATAAAAAAAATTCAAACTTACTAGTGGCGCACCATTTGCTAGGTGCGCCACTATTAACAGAAAAAAATGGTTTCAAATTTTTTTTTTGAATTTTTTTTCAAAATATGATACGTAATATGACAGGGAAGTTTGAAATATTTTTTCAAAATTTCATCACACTCATGAACATGAACAAAGTCCTAGACATCAACAAGGTTTAATAGGATTGATATGATAGATATATCAACAAGTGCTTGTGAAGTGAGCTGGTGTTGGGGTTGGATAGAATTGTGAAGTTAAGTGTGCTTGGGCTGGAGTAGTGTGAGGATGGGTGACCTTCCGGGAAATTTGACCACAGAGTGCGATTTGACTTGATATTAAGCCATAGTGACCAAAGATTAAGAAAAAAAATTGAAATTTTTTTTTGAAAAAAAAATTGTTAGTAATGGCTCACCTGTGGGATATACTAATGGTGCACTGCGTGGTGCGCCATTAGTAAAAAATTCTAATGGCGTGATGCTAGTGGCGCACCTGTAGTGCGCCATTAGTAGCCAAAATAGGTGAGCCACTAGCAGGCCTTTGCCTAGTAGTGTAGGTACCTAAAGAGGACTAAGGAAATGTTTCTCAGTTATGGAGGTGACAAAGAGTTCGTCGTAAAGAGTTGTGTCGATGCAAGCTTTGACACTGATCCGGATGACTCTGAGTCTCAATCTGGATACATATTGAAAGTGGGAGCAATTAGCTAGAGTAGCTCCATGCAGAGCATTGTAGACATAGAAATTTGCAAAATACTTGCGGATCTGAATGTGGCAGACCCATTGACTAAACTTCTCTCACAAGCAAAACATGATCACACCTTATTACTCTTTGGGTGTTAATCACATAGTGATGTGAACTAGATTATTGACTCTAGTAAACCCTTTGGGTGTTGGTCATATGGCGATGTGAACTATGGGTGTTAATCACATGACGATGTGATCTATTGGTGTTAAATCACATGGCGATGTGAACTACATTATTGACTCTAGTGCAAGTGGGAGACTCAAGGAAATATGCCCTAGAGGTAATAATAAAGTTGTTATTTTATATTTACTTATTCATGATAAATGTTTATTATTCATGCTAGAATTGTATTGACCGGAAACCTTAATACATGTGTGAATACATAGACAAAACACTGAGTCCCTGGTGAGCCTCTACTTGACTAGCTCATTGATCAAAGATGGTTAAGGTTTCCTAACCATGGACATGAGTTGTCATTTGATAATGGGATCACATCATTAGGAGAACGATGTGATGGACATGACCCATCTGTTAGCTTAGCATGTTGATTGTTCAGTTTTATTGCTATTGCTTTCTTCATGTCAAATACATATTACTTCGACTATGAGATTATGCAACACCCAGATACCGGAGGAATACCTTGTGTGCTATAAAATGTCACAACGTAATTGGGTTGGCATATATCAAGATTAGGATTTGTCACTCCGAGTATCGGAGAGGTATCTCTGGGCCCTCTCGGTAATGCACATCATAATAAGCCTTGCAAGCAATGTGACTAATGAGTTAGTTGCGGTATGATGTATTACGGAACAAGTAAAGAGACTTGCCGGTAACGAGATTGAACTAGGTATGAAGATACCGACGATCGAATCTTGGGCAAGTAACATACCGATGACAAAGGGAATAACGTATGTTGTCATAACGGTTCGACCGATAAAGATCTTCATAGAATATGTAGGAACCAATATGAGCATCCAGGTTCCGCTATTGGTTATTGACCGAAGAGGTGTCTCGGTCATGTCTACATAGTTCTCGAACCTTAGGGTCCGCACGCTTAACGTTCGGTGATGATTTTGTATTATATGAGTTATGTGATTTGGTGACCGAATGTTGTTCGGAGTCCCAGATGAGATCACGGACATGACGAGGAGTCTCAAAATGGTCGAGAGATAAAGATTCATATATAGGACGATAGTATTCGGACACCGGAAGTGTTCCGGGAGTACTGGGTACGTATCGGGTCACCGAAAGGGGTTTTGGGCACCCCCCCCCCCCGGCAAAGATATGGGCCTTATTGGGCCAAGGGCGGGACAGACCAGCCCCTAGTGGGCTGGTGCACCCCCATATGAGCCGGCCTATGTGGAGAAAGGAAAAGGGGAGGAGGAAAGGAAATAGAGGGAATAGGATTCTCACTTCCTTTCCCCTCTCCCCTCTTTCCTTCCCCCCTCCGGAGATAAGGAAAGGGGCAAGCGGAATTGGAGGAGGCCCCCAAGTAGGATTCCTCCTACTTAGGGCACCCCAAGGGTGCTCCCCTCCCCCTCCCACCTATATATACATGGGGAGGGGGCGCCTAGAACACACAACAATGATTGTTAGCCGTGTGCGGCGCCCCCCTCCACAGTTTACGCCTCCGGTCATATTGTCGTAGTGCTTAGGCGAAGCCCTGCACGGATCACTTCACCATCACCGTCACCACGCCGTCGTGCTGACGAATCTCTCCCTTGATACTTTTCTAGATCAAGAGTTTGAGGGACGTCATCGAGCTGAACGTGTGCAGAACTCGGAGGTGTCGTACGCTCGGTGCTTGATTGGTCGGAACGAGAAGAAGTTCGACTACATCAACCGCGCTGTCAAATGCTTCCGCTTTCGGTCTACGAGGGTACGTGGACACACTCTCCTCCTCTCGTTGCTATGCATCTCCTAGATAGATCTTGCTTGAGCGTAGGAATTTTTTGAAATTGCATGCTACGTTCCCCAACAGTTGCCGCTTGCAAGCCTAGACGCGTCCCTGCACAACATGTGTCTTTGCCAGGTCGTACTCCTGCCACGTCCGAGTCGCGCCACGCGTGTTTTGGATACCTCGTCGACATCTTCGTTTTCTCGATCTTGCCAACCATGACTATGGTCTGATCAACCGTATACACGTCTCTTCGCTGGATTTCATAGACATTGTCATCGAGTATCTGCACATCTCCACTGACCGAGCAATAGGCTGCCGCAGCGTCGCCCCGTCGGACCGCAGCGTCATCGTGGTTCTCTCCGTTGCTGCATCTACTCGCGCGCCGCCGCTGTGTAGCCCCTTTGGGCCGTAGTGCCGCGACACACCGTCCATGCCGCCGTCCGAGGCCGTCCCCGCGGTTGCACCAACACGCGTGTTGCTGCTACATTACCCCTTCGGCCCATAGTGATGCGGCCCGTGGTCCACCGCCGCCCCGAGACCGTCCGCTTCAGGCCGTCCCCTCGGCTGCACCGACCCTCGCGCTGTCGTTGCATCGCCCCATCGGGCCGTAGTGAGTGTGGCACGCGGTCCACGTCGCCGCCCCGAGGTCTTCTTGCCGTCGCCCCAACCCGCGCGTTGCTATTGCATCGTCCATTCGGCCCGTAGCGCCACGGTGCGTGGTCCACTCCGCCGTCCCCACGCGTCAACTTCCCGTGCTATATGTCATGCCGCCTCCCTTGGCGCGGGAACACCACCATCCGTGCCGGTCTTGGTCACGCTGTCGGGTTCTTCCTCGCCTACTTTGAGCATCGACGCCGCACTCCTAACCCAACCGCTGGGGCCGCCGCTTCTCGCTCACCCAAGCCGCGCCGCCCGTCAACCCCTTTCGTCTTCGTCCAACACCAACCAGTCGCTAGTGTCACCATGATCTTGCCCGACCACTTCGTATACTCCGACCACTGTCAGCGACATCAGCCCCCTGCCGATTGGCGCCGCAACCGTCGTCGCGTCTCGTGTTCTGCTGGCCTCTCCAACTTTTCCGACATGGCATACAACTTGTGCAGGTCCCAGTCTACACATGCTCGATGCTGGCAACATTGATGCGTGCCTTCGTCCACGACGTGTCCCCAGACCTGGAAAGCCTAGTGTGGCACTTCGTCAACTTCGTCTTCGTCCATCTACACATGCCCGGTGCTGGCAACACCGATGCGTGCGTTCATCCATGATGTGTTACTAGGCTTGGCATGCCCGGAGCGACGCCTCGTAAACACCGTGTTCATCCCGACGGATCGGTTCTTCGACACTACTGCGCCCATGACTAACTCGGTGCCTCCTTGCGCCCGCGGCTCCACGGTGACTTCCTCGACACCGGCCACCCCGACTCTACGTCGACCACGACGTTCTTCACATGGCTACCTCGACCACGGCTACACCACCCTACGCTCTCGGCTACATCGATAAAACAGCACAAAAGGCCACTGCCTTGCTTGAGCAACCTCGTCGGTTTCCACTCTAGCCACGCCTTCTATGATGCATCGACCGTTACGACTGTGGGGGTGTATCCGTCGGCTTGCCTTCAGATTCTTCTCCAGTCTCACCGTCTACGTCGCTACCATTATGACTGCAGGGGGATGTTGAGTATAATGTTTATTTATTCTATGAGGCTCAAGCAATAAATCAACGATTCCACCAATCTCTCTATATCCCTTCTAACATGAACGATAGCCCACTGAGATTGAAGCACACCAAAAGCATGCTCCACATCCTTCCTAGCACTCTATTGTGCTTGGGCAAACCTAGTCCTCTTCTCCTATCAGATTGGATAGTATCTTCACACTGAGGATAGATTTCATCAACTAGGTAGCATCCCGTGTTGCAATGGTGGCCATTTATCTCAAAGTTGACCTCCGGGCATTTGCCTTTTGCAAGCCTTTAAAACACTGAAGAGCGTTGAAGCACGTTGATGTCATTGTGAGAACCAGCCATGCCGAAAAGGAGTGCCAAATCGAAACATCTTGTGAAGCCACAACTTCGAGTATGACAATGCAAGCTTTATCATGCCCCTTATACTGCTCCTGCCAAGCAAATGGACAGTTCTTCTACTTTCAGTGCATACAATCTATGCTACCAAGCATTCCCGGAAAGCTCGTCTTTGCATTGATCGCCAATAACCGGGCTCTATCCGCAGTATTTGGCTCTCTTAGGTACTCCGGGCCGAACACTCCTGCCACAGCCTCACAAAAGTTGTACAATGATTCAAGACATGTGGACTCACTCATGCAGAAATACTCATCCAGAAGATCACCGGGAATTCTGTATTCAAGCATCCGAATAGCTGCAGTGCATTTCTGAAAAGAGTACAAGCCAACCTTTCTAAGGGCATCCTCTATGCATCAAAATAATCATCATATGCCACCACTCCCTCCCGAATACGGTTGAACACATGTCTCGCCACTCAGAAACAGTGCCAAATCTTGGGATTGAAGAGTGGGGCTGCACTGAAAGTAATCCGTGTAGAGTAGGCAATGGCCGCTCTCTCTGTTGTGGTTTAATGTCGGAACATGGCCCCGGATCGATCCCCTAAACCTCAGCCGCTGCTTAGCAATGTGGTCATTGACTACCATAGTCACAACCACAAAATCCTGATCGCAATGAACAAATGAAGTTATTGAAAAAGAACTCATCCCCACTGTCCATGGTACCTTGCGAGCAAAACGTCGAACACCTTGTGGGCATGGTGGAGTAACGACCGATGAAGAGCCACACGCCCTCCACGTACATGCAGCTAGCCGGCTGAACTGGAGGCAAGGGTGGTGCCGACTGCTTGGGAGTGCGAGGCCAGCAGAAGTGGAGGCCCAGCGTCTGTGCCTTCTCGTGCTACGGCAACAGTGGTAAGAGGCCACAAAACAGTCAAGTGTGCCTCGGATGCGGCATTGAGGTCGGGGTACTGGGTGGATGCGGGCGGTGGCCTGGGCAGTGTCCAAGCGGCGGGAAGTGGGTGGCGGCAGCAAGGGCAGCATGGCCGAAGGTGGAAAATGGCCGATGTGCCACCTATGGGCGGGCCCGGAGACAAGGGAGAGCGTCTTATGTATCCGTGCAGTGTCCGTGCCGACACAAACTAGGCCCAAATTGGGCCGTAAATGGGTAGCAGGCGGACGTCGGCGCATTGGCCCACGATTTCTGCCGTTTCGATCCAAACGGACGCGTGCGGACCAAATGGGCCAGCGATTGAAGTTGGCCTAACCCGTGTTAGACTCCGACTGTTGAGATACTTTTGTAACCTTTGGCTTACGAGATAGCAATTGAAATACCAGCAAACAGTCAAACTAAGATGTTACGTCTACGGTCTACCTAGCACAGTTTAAACACTTTGGATGGCTGCGCCATTTGGTCACCAGCACTTGATAAAATGACTACACAGGCGATTTGGTAACTGAAACACAGGCGATTTGGCTCTGGACCCTGATCAAGATCGGAGTTGCCCTCTCCTTAAATGCTACTAAACATACAGACTATAACATGTTACACCTAGCACGGTTTAAACACAAGTCAGAATCTGGGGCTCCAGTCCTTCAAACCATGAAGCATTACATCCCCAGCCGGCCTGAATCAGGGTTAAAAATTTCAACGAAATCTTAGTGAAATTTCCAAAATTTCACATATTTCAGTGGGGGCCGAAATATTTGTCACCCCGAAATTACGAGGCAGATTTAAACTGATTTTAATATAAATTTAAATTATTTTGTTTCCGAAACTAAAAACCTTGGCCTGAACCTCAGGGTCAAACTGAACAGTCAATCTAAAGGTTACGATAGCTACTGTGGAGTAATTAATGGCCTCGACCGGTTGCAGTCAGTGAGCTGAAATGAAGAGAGAAGATTGTTCAAGAAAATTGAAAAGAGAAGAGACCAAATCTCGTGGGTTAATGATATCGAATCTTTCTTATTGACTGTGATATCACTCCATCCAATAATGTAAAACGTGTGATTCTTTTAGACATTAGCAAACTTCAGAAAACAACTTTGACCATTACTTCTGATTACAATATATCCATAAAAAACAATGTGAAATTACTTTCTGAGGCAATTCAGACATATAATTTAAAATTTTCATGGTCAAATCTTCGGTTTACTCCATCCTTTCGATTCTCATATGAGCTATAGCCAAATGCATTCAGATAATTTCACTAAGAGTTAAAACAATGAAATACAAAAATACACAAATGCATCTATATGCACGAATGGCTATTAATTGGTGGCCAATATTATAAATAGGAAAAGTTTCAATTACACAGAAAAGGAAAATAAAGTGCGAGCATATGACGTATCGGAGTTATAATTAAAGGGAGTGATTTTCTATTCAGTAAAACCCAATCAAGTTTAGGTATCTCTTGATGGAGATCCTACGGCCAATATACGTTCTCCTTTCAATATATACCCTGCCACCTATCCCTAACCCTAGAAACTCATGCCTCTCCCAGCCCCCGCCGCCATCTGATTTCTCAATAGTGTCACCTTCAAATCCAGCGAGGACCGTCGGGAGCTCCACCACCCCTTGTCTTCTCCAAGTGCCTCCTTCCATGCCCTCAAATCGTCTCCCACTTCACAACCACCACCTTCAGGTAGCTAGCAAAAGAGAAATTGTCGGACCATGAAAATGGTGAAAAAAATGATGAGATTTATTCAGTAGTAAGAAGGAAATTTGGCGGAGGGAATTCGATGACACAATGTTCTCATCAGTTGTGCTAAGTTGTTTTAGCTGACGATAATGCTCGTGCACTCTTTTACACAGGTAACACAATCATGAACCTCGCCGGGATGAATACTACCACTCCAAGCACTGTTCTCCAAGCGAATGGCAAGGTAAATCCTTTGATGATCCCTAAAAAATCATGACATAGATCTTTATCTTCTTTGCTTAACCATTTTTGTATAATATAATAAGAGAAAGGTACACTTATGGTTTCCTGAGTTTACCAAAAGAATAAAAGTGGCCCCTCAAGAATTCGAGGGACCAAACGTCACCCAATTTTTTTTAGGGGCCAGTTGTATACTTCTGGTAAACTTGAGGGACCAAAAACATACTTTTTCGAATAATAAATCCTTTTTGCACTTGCATATATGTGTAATCGATCTGTCTATGTGTAAACTACAGATTGTATATTGCTGAGGAAAGGAAGGATCAAGGTACCCTTTTGAATTCGCCCATGTATTACTTTCTATGTTTACCAGTACTAACTTATAGATCATCCATGCATCATGTTGCAAAACATGAACTATGAGCACATAAGATAGATCAGTCGGCTTAGGACTGGTAGTAAGAAATCACAGTACTGCACAGGTCAGCCAGCTAGCCAGCTTAATTCACACACACTAATTAATACGAAATCACAGTATTGCAGTTCGACAAATTGAAAAAGTCAACTGCATCAGTATGACTGGAATAAAACTTTTGCATGTGAGATAGTGTTTTTCTAGCATAAGGTCAGAGCAAATCAGAGAGAGCATACACGATAATTAATGGGGTAAAGGTGAAGTTCATCCCCAAAATGCATAAAAGTACAATACAGTCTCTCATGTAAAGATAATTGTTTTTGGCCAACGTAATGATAATATCCTATCTGCTTACTTCATGACATAGCACATTCCTGGAATAAAGAAACTTATGAAAAAGTCGAAAACCTGATTTAGCCCCAAATCTGTTTCTTCAGACTATGAATCTGTTTTTCCAACTCAATCTTCTCGGCCTCTCGAGCTTCAGATGCTTGCTTAATCATTTTCATCGTCCCCACTTCCCGTTTTGGCTGAAAAAATTCTTGATCTGAATTTCTCCTGCTTGCGCCCACCTGGCCATATTTGGCCTGCTTAAATGGCCTAAGATAGTAGAGCGTTCTAGCCATTGTTGAGGAAATCGTTAACTGGTAGCTGCTCGGTCGGCTGGTGAGTAAGGGATTAATAGGCTAATCGGCAAGTTAATCGGCCATTTAATCAATTAATCGGGCGATTTATCGGGTAATCGGCTACTCGAGGACCCTATGAGTAGGGATTAATCGGCAAGTTAACTGGTTAATCGGATGAATTCTTGAACAAGGGTTCTAGCACAAACCACTCTCTCAGCTACTTCAACATTTTCGGTCACCGGTTCG
Source organism: Triticum urartu (assembly GCF_003073215.2). Classification (NCBI taxonomy): domain Eukaryota; kingdom Viridiplantae; phylum Streptophyta; class Magnoliopsida; order Poales; family Poaceae; genus Triticum; species Triticum urartu. The sequence continues at coordinate 18,232,706 of NC_053027.1, read as the reverse complement.
GATGATTTCCAATGCATCGCGGCTACCTCAGCATCCTTTTCAGATTCTTTGGGAAACTCATTGTCATTGATGGCCACGATGTCTTCAGGTGCTGATTGCATATCAACTACAACAGCTCCTTCCATCTTTCTCTTACTCGGATGAACTAGCTCCTTTGTCCTTGCAGCATTAGCAACATGAGCTGCGCATGCGGACGAGTATGGCTCCCACCACCGCGCATACTCAACGGTCACGCCGGCGTCGCGATTTGGAAAGATGAATGCAAAGGATCTAGCCTCTATCTTATAGGTTGACCACGCGGCCACTGGATCCGAGTTGACACGACAGACATCCCCGGGCACGTCCTGATCGAAGCCCAGCTGCCGCGCGACACGGTGCGGACAGTACTGCTCGATGCAATCGATGCCTACAAGCTCGCAAGGGTGCAAACATAGTGCCATGGATAGCAGCTCGTCAGTTCCTGCTATGTCCTGACCATGGACCCGACGGCCGCCATTGCTGGGTGGCACGCCAAAGCTGCTGCTGCTGCCATAAGGCATCCACTCAAATCTCCCTGGTGACATGAACACAGCATGGATGTACCTGGGTTCGAGCACCTCTCTGACGTTGTGCCACTTTGCAGCCCTTGCCGGCACACCATTGTCATTGTTGTGGGCGGACACCTTCTCCGGGCGAAGCTCTGGGAACCGTTCCCAGACCCAAAGCTGGAGGATCTGGAGTGGGGCACACCCGGCGAGCGTGGACAAGCACTTGTAGATGCTAGCAAGCGCTGCAGGTGCGAGAGCCACGGGCTGGCCGCGTGCCAGTTGGGCGGCGATGGGGAGCACCCGCGCCTGAACCACGTCACACGGCGGCGACGGGAGCACGTACTCAGACAGCCACATGGCCAAGAACGCCCCGTGCTCGAGCAATCCAGCGGCCGTGTCCCCTCGGCCGCCTCCTGCATCACTTTCTGGTGGACACTCGAGGAAGTAGTTTACCCACGAGGAATAATTTGGCTTCTTGCTCTTGCTCCGGTTCAGAGCGCTCCGAATGCCTTCAAGGGCGTGCACGTCGCCGCGCAGCGCGTCCGGCAACACCGCGCACACAGGCTTGCCCAACAGAGGTAGGCCCCCGAGCACCGCCACGTCCTCCAGCGTCACCGTGGCCTCGCCCCACTGCAAGACGAACGTGCTGGTCTCTCTGGACCAGAACGCCGCGAGCTGGAGCAGCAGATCTTCATCACGCCGAATCCGCCATGTGGTTGAGAGGATGGCGTCAAATATACCAACTCTCTTCCACAGGCCCTCGTGCAGCGGTCGAAGCTTGGTCACCCAGCGCCTCCACAGCTTCGAGGAGGAGGGCCACCCCCTCCACTCCACCCGGATCTCGCCATGAAGAAAGGGGCCTCCACTGCGTCGCGGGGATGGCAGCACGGGGAGACGAGTGGCGTCGGCGCAGGGCAGGAGGAAGTAGGCCGGTCGGACGGTTGGGCGGGAGCGGTCCGCGCCGGAGATGTTCGTGGCAGTGGATTCCTGGACCAGGAGCTCGTCCTCGTTAGACATCGCAGAGGGGTTTTTCCTATGGTTTGGTTTGGTTTGGTTGAGAGAGAGTGTGGGTGGGGATTGCCACGGATAGGATCCTATATAGTATATGCTAAATAGTTCATATATGTTTATATATAGCAATGCTAGAAGAAATATAATCAATGTACAATAATCAATAGCAATGATGGGATATCTTATAATCAAGAGCATGGGTAGCATGAGATATCTTCAAAGTTTAGTCACTTATGTTGTATTAATATCCTAAATTAATGAATTAAATACATTGGAATTTATTTATTAATTTATAAAACATAAGTGAGTGAAATTTGAAGATAAATCTTGAAATAATTATCATTAATTTTTATATTTTTTATTTTTAGTACCATGCTTTAATGATTTTATTAACCAAATATATAAAAATTAATGCTAATTAATTTTAGCTTTATCTTCAAATAATAAATTATCATTATAGCGTGGTACTAACTAAGAAAATATATAAAATTAATGCTAATCAATTTTAGATTTTTCTTCAAATTTCACCCATTTATATTTTCTAAAATTAATAAATAATTTCCAATAATTAATTTAGGATATTAATACAATATAATTGACTTAAATTTAAAGATATCCCATCCTACTCATGGTCTTGATTATAAGATAACCCATCGTTGCTATTGATTATTGTACATTAATTATATTTCTTCTAGCATTGACATATATAAACATATATTGTTCCTTCCACATATAAATTTGACGTTCATTTTAAACAATCGATAGTTATCTTGTATAAATTAGATGTACAATGTTTAGATACCAATATTGTCTGTTGCATATATTATGCATTAGTCAACCTATTTTTTTTCTTGTTTTATCGTGCAATATACTATAAATATCAATGCTATATTTTCGTTTCTTGTAAAAATAAATGTTAGTCACCTATTGCATCAACGGAGATACTGATACGTTGGCATCAAGCATCTCATCATACTAAGTAAATGGTTCATAATAAATTGCATGTACGACAAATTTCCCATCTGTAAATAATTAAATCTTCTTAACATTGCAAGTCACTAGGATGGAGTGTTGCACTTTTGCTCACACTTAACTAGATGACACCCTGCGTGTTGCTGCTAAAAGTTGGTTGCAATATATTTGATGTGATTTGGTTATCTGAAATTAGGATATGAAAATGTAATTTTATATACATATAACTTATTATATGTAATGTTTGTTAAGATTTGGTTCTCTGAAATTAGTGTATGGAATCGTAAAGTAATTTATTGTATCTTTTTATTATATAATTGTATTTTTTCTGTAGAATATAATTCGCATTCTCCAAGTATGTGATAAAGTGACATGTTTGGTGAGTTGGGATGTGTGCATGTTGGAATAGAACATAAATAGCATTCCCCATGCATGATAAGAGAAATAATTAGTGGGGTGATTATTTGACATGTGTGGTGAGGTGGCATGTGTGCATGTTGAAGGAAATGGAGAGAGTGGGGATCAACTATTTAGATATATAGGATTCCTCTCCATGGCAAACCCCAATCTCTATCTCTCTCAAACAAACCAAACCACACGAAAAACCCCTCTGCAATGTCCAATAAGGAGGAGCTCTTGGTCCATGAATCCATTGCAATGAACATCTTCGACGCGGATCGCTCCCGCCCAACCGCCCGATCGTCCTACTTCATCCTGCCCTGCGTGGATGCCACTCGTCTCTCACTCGTTCCATCCCCGCGACGCAGTGGAGGCCCCTTTCTTGGTGGCGAGCTCCCGGTGGAATGGAGGGGCTAGCCCGCCTACTCAAAGCTGTGTAGGTGCTAGGTGACCATGCTTCGGCCGCTGCACGAGGGCCTGTGGAAGAGAGTTGATATATTTGACGTCATTATCTCAACCACATGTCGTGTGGGGCGTGACGAGGATCTGCTCGTCTAGCTCGCGACATTCTGATCCAGAGAGACCAACATGTTCTTCTTATTGTGGGGCGAGGCCACGATGACGATGGACGTGGTCATGCTGGGAGGGGGGGGGGTAATACTGTTGGCAAGCTCCTATGTGCGGTGATGTTGGACGCGTTGCGCGCGTCGACGTGCACGCCCTTGAGGGCATTCAGAGAATTCGTTGCTATCACACACTGCAAATGATATCTACATTTGGATGGAGTATTATCTTTTAGCGAGGGTTCACTTCTGTCATGTAAAACCGATTTTCGCCACCAAAAATGTGCCGGTGAGGATTTTCGGCCGTCGCCATTGAAGCATCACAATAAATACCTCAATGGTTCCACACTTTCTGTCACCTAAGATCGTATCTTAGGTGACAAACCCAGTTTTATCATCTATGTGCATTTTCGGTGACGGCCAAGACTATAATATTTTATTGGCCAATTTGTCACCTAATATCGTTTATGGTGACGATAATCTGCCACCAGTAACCGGTTTGTCTGTTCGACTAGTCAACGATTATGACAAATGGGCCCAGGAGATGCTTATGTGGTTGCTTCCATGTCGGCCGGACTGAGGTTTTATCATCAAAGGGGGTCGTTAGTAATAAATATAGCAAGTTTCAATTCATCAATCATATGTAGACATGTATTATGTATATAGGCATACGTGATTGCGATAAAAACTTGCATAACATATTTTGTCACCCTTCCGTGGCAACGGGGTCCTAACAGAAACTAAGGGTAATTAAGGCGCTTCTTTTAATAGAGAGCTAGAACAAATCATTAACATATAGTGATAACATGAACTCCTTAAATTACAGTCATCTCTGAAGAGTATCCCAATTGTTGTCACCTTGGGATCTACAGTTCAAAACAATAAAGGTGCATACAATTTTTTAAAAATTCCAAACATTTTCAAAATTCAAAAACAAATGTTATTTTTTAAAATTACGAACAGTTTTAAAAAATTTAAAAATGATAATATTTTTTAAAAAAACTAGAAAATTGAAACAACCAATAAAGAAAACAACAGGAAATAATAAAACTGATTCAGGAACTTTTTAGATGATCCAATAAAAGAAAACGGGGGAGAGCACTCTAAAACAAATTCAAAACCCCCAAAACCAAGCAGCCATCCTTTTATCTTCATATGTTGCATTCCAATATAATCTTTGGTTGTTTTGCTTAACATCCAAAAGATTGTCTTACATTTTGGCATACCGACTAAAATCTACTTTATCAAGCGTCTTGATGTAACTCTTCGAATGAATACTCCCTCCGTCCGAAAATAAGTGACTTCTTTTTACTTCACCAACTCTAGCAGGGTCATAACACTTTTTAGATGATGCCACGACTTGCAAGTGAAAAAACGCCGATATAGTCATTGTAGCAATATAAACGTGGACGGGCAACCTTGGATATATATACTCAGAACTGTAGTTTTGAAAAATGCAATTGTTTCTCGAATCCACAAAAATCGAAAGAGAAATATTTTTATTAAATACCAAATATGTTAAAATCTAATGTACACCTACTAGTTATCATCTAAAATTCCCCTAAAAAAAGTTATCTTCTAAAACAGGTATGTTCGTTTTCACTTTGCACCTTTACTCTCGTGTACAATTGTCTGTCTGTATTCTCCCGTGGATCCGTCTAAGAATTCAACATTAGTTTTAAGAACAATGACACTGCTTACTTTCACTGGTTGTTCAAGTGATACACTTCACCATGCTTTGAACTGATATTATTTTCATGGTAAGTAATACACCCTCCGATCCAAAATAAGTGTTTGGACTAAACCATGACGATTATTTTGAATTAAAACCACAACGCTTATTTTGCAGTGACCTTGGATGATTCATCAATCATCACTGCACTCACCCAAACTCCTTTGCATCAGACGGAGCTTGCTCAGGGAATTAGCCCTACGTCTACCATTTCTCATCCATCTCGCCCCAAAATCTTTCAACACATGACCACGCGTCACTGTAATGATGCTATTCAGCCTCTCCATTTTGCATAGAGATCTCTTGTGCATATGCAACCGTCACACCTCCAACACATTGCGGAATAGAGAACACAAAATCTGCAGGTTTCATTGGAGACAGTCCCTTCCTTTTCAGAAATAAGTCAACTCCTGATCCGAATTTCAAAGCCTAGCTGCCTCGCAGCACGAATTGATAAGAGAAATGCAAACTATAAACAACAGTGCAGAAATAAAATGAGAGCCAGAGCAAGCTATCTCCAACTTCAGAATGAGTATAAAATACAGAAGCAAGACGTAAAGAACCCCTTCCAGATAAAATCGAATAGTGAAAAACACAAAGGCAAGAATCAGATGTGGCACACAACCATACTTTGAACATTCGCAGATAAATTCCATCTTTGCCAAGTGTTATTCCCTAGCACTCGGCGAACTGTTTTAAAAAATAAATTCCAAATGTGGTACTTAGGTACTGAGTATAAACTTTGTTAAAAGTTTGAGCTTGGGAACTTAGGTTTTGTTTCTACCAAATGGTTGGTTTCAGTTGAGAATTTATCATTTATTTCCAACTGGAAATCACTTCATTCAGACAAATAAATTTTGTCTCTACAATGTTCATACTATAGCGGTGTTCCAAAATTTTGGGATTCCTCAGCCTTTGCATTCACAAGCCAGCGTTATACTCTGGAATTTGAAAGGGAGGATATCCATGCGTTGTGCATGAAAACAGTGCTATAAACATCTAATCTAATCTGTTTTTATCTCACGGAAAATCAAAAGAGCACTTTCGCTTCCTCTGTCGACTATTTACGCTGATGGATAAACTGGGCAACATTTAGCAGATGATGAAACAAGAAACCAGTCTTGGGTAATGTGATTACTGGATAGAACTTTGAACAAAAGTGTCACGATTGCATATTCTTGCGCTAGAATAAAAGTGTCAAGATGGCTTGAACTGATAAGGTCAAGCAAGACCTGGACGCCACCAGATTCTGCAACTGTTAAAAGAGACTTTATTTCCTGCAGAAATCTTGCAACTAAGCATACAGTACTTCTACTTCCCTCGAAAAACTTCAGAAATTCTACTGGAATGTTGCAGTGTCAACTGAAAGTCTGAAATAACTCAGATTTGGTGCAAGAGAAGTGCAGAACAGATAACATAGCTCTTGTAATGATGCTATCACTATGCTATTCAGAGTCTCCTTTGTGCATATGGAACTGTCACACCTCCATCACATTGGCGGGCGAGCACCGTGGGTTTCCTGGCAGTGCGTTGAACTTGCTGCTTCTCTTTCCTTGCTACCTGGATGTATCGGAGACTGTTGTATTTCCGTTTATCTTAAATGGAAAGGGGCACGCCCGGTTCAAAAAAAAATCACATTGTGGAACAGAGAACAAAAAAATCGGCATGTTCATCTGATTCAAAGCTAGTGGCCTCACAACACAACACGGACAGCACTACAAGAATCACGAATTATTAACAGAAATACAAACTACAAATACGAGTACAAATTAAAAGGAGAACAAAGGCAAGCTCCATGCAACTTCAGAGGCAGCATCTGCAGAGACTGTTTGCTAAGGGAAAGGTACAAAGAAGAAAAATGAAGTATTTCACGGCCGTCCCATGAACCCCTTCCAGATGAAACCGAGTAGTAAAACACACAGAGCAAGAAGAATCTGATGTGACACACAATATTTCTTCAAGCGGCAAAAATATTCATTAAGCAGTCCCATGAATATTTCTTCAGACCCACCAGCAGCACAAGATTACACATTCAGAACACAATCTTGCAGCTAACTACATACAGAATCCAACGAATCCAGAAACAAGGATGGAGCCTAGGAGGAGGTGAACTTGGTAACGGCCTTGGTGCCCTCGGAGACGGCGTGCTTGGCGAGCTCGCCAGGGAGGACGAGGCGGACGGAGGTCTGGATCTCCCGGGAGGTGATGGTGGGCTTCTTGTTGTACCTCGCCAGCTTGGCCGACTCCCCGGCGAGCTTCTCGAAGATGTCGTTGATGAAGGAGTTCATGATGGACATGGCCTTGGAGGAGATGCCGATGTCGGGGTGCACCTGCTTGAGCACCTTGAAGATGTAGATCTTGTACGTCTCCACGCTCTTCTTGGCCTTCTTCTTCCCCTTCTTCTCGCCGCCCTCCTTGGACGCCGGCGGCCGCTTCTCGGCCTTGGTCTTCTTCGCCGTCGTGGTCTTCTCGGCCTTCTCCGCCACCGGCTTCTTCTCCGCCTTGGGCGCCATGGGAGCTGAGGCTGATGATTCGAGGGTGTGGGGAGATGAGTTTGGATCGACGGTGATGGGGGGTTGCAGATGCTGTGATGTGGGGTGAACGGAGGGGGCGGCGAGATTTATGTAGGAAACTGGATGGAGGAAGGAGGCGGGCTGGGGTTGGTGGAGAGGCTGGTGCCTCGGATCGATGCCGTGGAGCGGTTTCAGCCGTCGGCTGATGTTTGGGGTGGACGGCTCGGATGCGCTTTGGCGCGGATCGGTGACGTGGCCGAAACGTGCACGGGCGGGCCGGTACGAGTGTGGCCGGCGGCTGTGTGGGCGGATGGTGAACGATCGTGGCCATGCATATAACAGCACACATCGTAGGTGTAGGCCTAGGCCAACTCCAACCGCGTCCGTTCCATGGTAAACGGACATAAAACTATTCTTAACGTGCGGAAGCAAATGGACAAACATCTTTTTTGTCTACTTTCAAAAAAAAATTATTCTTGTTTGCGTGGAAAGGGACACGCGCGAACGGGCGGGACACATGTCGAGGATTTGGCGCATCCGGCCGCCGGCGCCTGCGCCTTGCCATGGATTAGTCGGGTATCGAACCACATAACCTAGGCAACGCCTCCGCGCCGAATGCAGGTATTGACTCTAGCCGCTCGGATCTGTCCCGTCGACGATTCGCCTGCAAAGACACGCCTAGTCGCCCCGGCTCGACGCTGGCCCAATGGCTCGTCGGCTTACCGTTGACAGTCATAAAGTGCGATGACTGCCTGCGGCAAGTCGTTTCATCGTGTTTCTACCACATCGAAACATCCCAGATGGATGTTCTCCAGATGCAAAAATCAGTGAAGGAGTCAAGGGGGGGGGGGGGGGGGGGGGGGGGGGGGGGGGCGAGCAGGGGCGTGGCCCCCCCTAACGATCGAACGAACATGGAATAACTAGTATGCAATTAGCGATAAAACACAAGCACACATGTATTTGGCCCCCCTTACCAGGCTATCTCTCAACGTGAGTATTCGAAAAAAACAAAGAACAGGCCCATGTGAACAGCCCACTAGGAGCGGCCCAGCTGGTTGGTTCTAGTCCCTGGCCTGTGCGCTGCGTTCTACCCTCATTAGCGGATACATGGGATTAGTGCGCAGAAAATTAGTCACCGGTGTTCCTTGCCCTTGCCGTTCGTTCGCTTCTGCCCATATGGTGGCGACGGCGTGACGCATCCTCTCTTGATTGGATTGGATTCAAATTAAATCATGCAAAGCCGTGTCTCGATATCACTAATGGCTATTTTTTTTCAGATTAAATCAATAGCACTAATGGCTATTGAAATTAATCTCTCTCAGTTCCCATCTCACATATGTTAAAATTGTTCTTTTGATTTAATTTATTTAATTATTTTGATTGTGAGATTTGCGATGCCAAGTTTTCTTCCGACGGAATTACAAATATCTTTAATATTTTTTATGCCAAGTTCTTTTTTTTGTTCGTGATTAAATCATTATCGATTTTATTGACAGTTGTAGAATATAAATGAAACTAGTACAAATATAAGTAGGTTTTTATTTCATTGAATTCCCACATTATTAGTTTACCAGATCTTTTTGCCAGCTTGGCCCCCCTATACCTAAATCCTGGCTCCGCCCCTGGCAAAAATGATGAGGTATGTGCTTCTTTTGATTCGATTGTGCTCTGGGATTCGGAGCAATGTCGGTAGCTCATTGTTTGCTCAATTGTGTGTAGGATGGATGTAAATTTTGGTAATTGGGAGAAGATTACATCAATCTATTGATAGCACGAAAATTGATAGATGCTTGTGCATTCCTTACTAGAATAGAGGCTAGAGATGGGACGCGGAGTTCATGCTCCCGGGCTCATCTGCACCCGCACTCCCGGGCTCATTGTTTACTTTGCGTATACTCTGGCTCACATCGTTCTCTCGTTCTGCCACATCAGCCCGTTGGCATGCTTTCTGTGACACTTGTCTGTAACACTAGTAGAAAAGGGGGCTTTGGTTCAGGTCGGGTCAGCCCATTAGTCTCGGTTCAGTCCAGAACCGGGACCCATGGGGGCATTGGTCCCGGTTCGTGAGCCCAGAGGGCCGGCCGGGCCACGTGGGCCATTGGTCCCGGTTCGTCTGGATCTTTTGGTCCCGGTTGGTGGGACGAACCGGCACCAATGGGCCTGGCTCCTGGCCCACCATCATTGGTCCCGGTTGGTGGCTTGAACCGGGACCACAGGCTGCCCTTTAGTCCCGGTTCATGCCACGAACCGGGACCAATGAGGTGCCTATATATACCCCTCGCCCGCGAGCAGAGCACTCCAATGAGTGCTCTGTTTTTCTCTGGCCGGCGAGGGGAGGGCTTTGTGGTGCTCTAGCTCACCTCCTATGCACATGAGGTGTTCGATGAAATACCCGAGCCACACTAGTTAAGCTTTCTCCCCTCGAAGCTCGACCTCAAAGCTCCATTTTCCTCGAGATTTGTCTAGGTTTAGCGGCCCGTCACGTCCCATTCCCGTCTTCACCGTCGTCGATCGCCCGCGCCGATCTCATCGCCGGCACCACCGCGATGAGCCTCTTGTTCTTATCTTCTTTCTGAAAAAAAATTCTTACTTTAGATGATACTTGTCTAATTTTCTTACTATTTTAATGCTTGTTATTATATAGTGCTATGGTTTTGGTATCCGCCCCCGTCGGCCCTCGTCCTGTCTATGATTCGGATGTGGTATATATTATCTTTATAACTATTGGTTCATTTATTGTTTATGAAAATTATGCCGACCAACGTGACATAGATTTTATTTATCTAGGAGGTATGTGAACCGGAAATTCCAACCGACCCTATTGTCGAGAGGTTAAATTTAGTTGAAGAAGAAAATAATTTCTTGAAGGAAAAAATAAAAAAAATTGAGGAGGAGAAGTTGATATTAGAGTTGCATGTTGCGGATGTCGTCGATGATCACAAGATCAAGATGGATGCAATGCGCTTGAAGATTAGAAAGATTAGAAAATATGCCATTCATACCGAGGCTTGGTATCATTATGCCGTTGGATCAATTGTTACCTTGGTTGCCATTATGATCGCATTTGTTTTCGCATTGAAATGTTTTACATAGTTTCAATGTATGGTTTAATTAATTAGATGCTCTGGAGAGCTATATGTTGTTAGATGAGAACTATGTGTTTTAATGTGATGATGAACTTCTATTAATTTGGTCACTTAATTATCTATTCATGATGTTCTGTAATGGTTTTTGACACACTTAATTATATATAATGCACGCAGATGAGCCGGCAATGGATGTACGGTGACAGACACACACCTCCGAGTACATTAAGGGCGTGCATCATTTTCTCGAAGTGGCTGAGGCAAACAAGCAAAATGGTTTTATGTGTTGTCCATGCCCTAAATGTGGGAATACGAAGTCTTACTCTGACCGGAAAATCCTTCACACCCACCTGCTTTACAAGGGTTTCATGCCACACTATAATGTTTGGACGTGGCTGAAATGTGAACGATCCTGGCCATGCATGTACCAGTACACACATCGTATCGTCAGTTGATATTTGACGCATACCAACCAGGCGAAGCCCATTCTTTCGGCTTTCATCCAATCCGAAAGGTTTTAAATCCTTCCCTAAACCCTTTTTTCCCTTTTTCTTTTCTGTTTGCCTCTTTATTTTCTCTTTTTCTTCTTTAATTTTTCATCCTTTTTTGCGAATTTTCTTACCTAATCCGCGAACATTTTTTGTTTATCGGATTTAATTTTTGTTCATTTGATTTAGAAAATGTTCATCAAATTCAAAATTTGTTCACCGAATTTAAAAGATGTGCAACAAATACGAAATTTGTTCATCCATTTTCAAAAAAATGTTCACGAAATTCAAATTTTGTTCATTGAATTCAAAAATTGTTCATTAATTTCTTTTAAAAAAAGGTTCTAGAATAAAAGAAATATCCATCAAGTTCACAAAATGTTCATCAAATTCAAAATTTGTTCATCAAATACCAAATAATGTTCATCATTATTGAAAAATGCTCATAAAAATTATTCATCAAAATAAAGAAGTTCATTCTTTTGAAATCATGAACATTTTTTTTAATTCGTGTGGAATAGGGGCTCCCTGGGCGGACCACACACATTTTTTTGCAGGATACGTTACACACGCTTTTTGAAGGGCCGACTCTAGGCGTCGGTCGACCGCCCAAATTTCAGACTGACACCGCGTGTGCTTAGATCAAACAATCCTATGTCATTAGATTGTCTTGTCTCGAATTCGACTGCAAAAGTAGTGCCATCAGCAGTAGTCGGCCACCCATGTCATCGTGCTCGCCCCTATGACGGTTGTGCTCGCCAGCCACCCGCGTCACGCCGCCCATCCTTGATCATCAACCCTGCAACACATCCTTTTGAGGAGCTCCACAATGTCTCTCATTCATAATGCCAATTGTTTGCCGATCGAAGCATCCGGCTAATCGGACCTTGCCCTCGATGTTAGACCATGAACAACACCGTTTGCGGGGGCTTTCACAACGCGCTTCTCCTTGTTGACGCAGCACGGTATGCTCGTGGTCACAGAACTCATCATGTTGCCCCTCTCTCGCAGCTCTGCCCGACGCGTGGTTGCAGCTCCACCTGTATGCGGTTATAGCATCCCGACGCATGGGATACAAGCCCATTCAGACTAGGGGGAGATAGTGAAATCATAGTGGACCTGAAGTTTCATATTTGAATACCATCAAAGCACTCATATATATCTTACAAAATACGTTAGGCCTGACATTATATTGGTTGGCAGTGCAGTCCCCAACAAAAGGTATAGTAGTTGTTGTAAGGAATATCCTTAGATATGTCCAAGACACAAAAGGTCTTGATTATTGCTGTTATATCCTGATAGTGGCTAATAAATTGATCTCAATGGTGCCATATCAAAGACTGGGTTTATTGGAATAGTTTTCCGAGGGAAGCCTTTAGAATAGACTCTAAATGGGTCCTTGCAGTGATCATTTTGCCGTAATTATTTTATTTGAAGCATGACAATATATACATGGCTTCGCAGAATGATGGGCCACATGTGAGATGATGTGGAGCTTTATTGGAATCAACTACATTGTCTAACAAGATAATGTCACCTGTATTGCTTATGCGTTATATTTATCCTCGAAAATTACAGAAATGTAAGAGGATTATTGTGATATTCGCAATGCCTCTACCAACGTTTATATTCTAGAATCAGGTTCGTGGAATTGGTATAAGACAACATTGATGTTTGCAAAGTTCATGGGAGTAAAATCCCAAGTTATAACTTGTTGGTGATCTTCAAATCATTCATTGTGCTCTTTTTTTCCTTTATGTGTTTCTCATATAAGGTTTTTAACAAGACAATATAAATACAAGTGTGAATATACGCCATATTGGTTTCTCCTTGTATTTTTTTCACTGGGTTTTATAGGAGTTTTCGATGGCATATCATTATAAGGTTTTTCCTCAATTTTTTCCACAGGGTTTTGGAGGAGTTTCCGGTTTGCAATATACAAATAACGAACTGGTCAAGGGGGAGTGTTGAGAAATAAAACATGTAATCAATTTTATGGTAGAAATGTCTCTCATGAGATGTCTGTTGGGGAAAAGGTGTCTCCCCAACACACCCCTTCACCATGTATACAAGTGGGTCTCCCACATTGCAATGGAATTAGTGAATCACTAGTGATCATCCCATGCTTTTGCATGGTCTAGATATTATAGGGGTCCATAATTACGAACACTATTGTAGTAACATATAAATGCAACAGTATGAATTATGGATATCATACTGGCTGTAAAAAAGTTCGTTATGCAGACAATAATAACATTAAGTATACACATGTATTTATAGGCTTCGTGATTGGCCAGAGTGTATCCATTTTCCCTTTATGTTGCTCAAACTGGCATTATTGGTCTGAATGGATCCTTCCTCACATTGTCGCCACTATACATCTTTGTGAAATTTATGTTTTCTACTAAGCGATGGACGTATGGATAAAGTATGTATATATTTGATCCATACAGCGCTGGTCCTAGAGTTTTGGAGGCCCCGGGGCGAACTCAAATGAATGGGCCCAGTGACAGCACTCGAGGAAAAAATTGATTCCATACATTGATTAAAAAAATTATTGCAAAGCTATAATAAACAACGGTAATTTTCCTTGGTAAATAACACTCCAAGTCATAAATAATAATTTCATACTTTAGGTGTAAATCAAACATCATAGAAGTCAGAGAGCATAACAAAAAAGAAATGACATACTAGCGAACCTCCAAGCCTTCAGTAATCATGAGAAATGGCTCCGTGCATTTTTTGATGCAAAATCATTAAATGAAAACGTCAAGATAAATGTAGTCCGTTTCAAACACAAGATTTTGTTCCCTTGTAGGCCTTTTTCAATCAGAATATCTCTTGATTTATTGTCAAGAGTGTCCTAGTTTCTAGGGTCATAGATATCAAAAGGAGAAGATCCTTGTTCATCTACACTTGCAGGATTCTCACGGCCACTCAAATATTTAGGAGTCTCATATGGGCATTGTGTCCCTCAATTGTGGTCTCATTCTTAGCAGGTTGTTGTTTTTCAGCACCATTGACATCTAATTCCTCAAAATTGTCAGTAGTGTCATTCCTCATAAAAATTTATGCATAGCTCCCTTCTGATTTCCAATAAACTTGTCTGTTCTTTTCCTCTTTATTCTTTTCTCGGAACCAGATACATGTTTTTTAGGCAGCATGTTTGGAAGAAATAAGGAGTGAAGGTACCTGAAGGCTGCTGTAAATCAGTGACAATCTGTATTCTTCAGGCTGCAGCTATCCAAATTCAATCAAGGAATCAAGAAGTCCAGGACCAAGCCGGCAACAACATACGATCCAACCCTACTCCAAGGCCACTACTGTTGTAAAAACAAGAATATAAATTAATAAGTGGATTAAGATTGAGGGCTCAGATAAATTCATCAGATTTACCTTTGTCTCCTGCTGTTCCTCGTGAACGTGCCCTATGCGGCAGCCGGTGTCGCAGATCTGTGGGAGACGAACAGGCGAGAAAAACGAACCGACGTTGTAGACTGAGGAGGAACAGAGTCGCTGGCCTTGTGCCCCCCCCCCCCCCCCCCCCTTTTTTTTGAGCAACTGGCCTTGTGCCCCTGGGGGAAATATCTGATACTCCCACCTAGGGATAGAAATTGGTAGCGGATAATCCGAAATATCCGATATTCGTATTCGAGAAAATGCCTATTCGTATCTGAAACATCCGCATCCGAACCAAAATGAAAATGGAAATTATCCATATCCGAATTTATTAAACAAATAAAAAATAAAATATGATACGAGATTTTGAGACAAATATGGATATGGAAGTGGATATATCCGTATCCGAATAAGATTATGGGAGGTAATTTTCAAAATTCTAGACCCAATATTCCAATTATCCAACATAAAAGCCAAATAAATGGTCAAATTTTACTCTTTATATGATTAAACTTATAAATTATTATGCATTACAATAGTATTTATTCATAAACCTATTTATCATTGACTTATTGTATGTCACAAGTTGATTATTTCAGGTCACATAGCTATCGACTAATTTACTTAAGCAATATGTTGATATTATTCGTATCCATTCCGAATCAAGAAAATATCCGATACGTATCCGTATTCGAATAATATCCGAGCCGCATCCGTATCCGATAACATCCGTATTCGGATTCGTATTCGTTTTGAAAATATGAAAATGGAAGTGGCAAGAGCACTATCCGATCCGCATCCGATCCGTTTCCACCCCTACTCCCACCCCAAGGGTGCTCCCGATCCTGGCCATGCATTGATATTTGACGCGTACCAACCAAGCGAAGCCCATTCTTTCGGCTTTCATCCAATCCGGTTTTGGGAAGGTTTTAGATCCTTCCCTGAACCGTTTGCCTTTTTATTTTCTCTTTTTCTTCTTCACTTTTTCATCCTTTTTTGCGAACTTCCTTTTCTAATCCGCGAACATTTTTTGTTGATCGGATTTAATTTTTGTTCATTCGATTTAGAAAACGTTCATCAAATTCAGAATTTGTTCGCCGAATTAAAAAATGTGCATCAAATATGAAATTTGTTCATCGATTTTCCAAAAATCTTCATGAAATTCAAATTTTGTTCATCGAACTAAAAAATTGTTCATTAATTTATTTAAAAAAGGTTCTAGAATACAAACTTTGTCCATAAAGTTCGCAAAATGTTCATCGGATTCAAAATTTGTTCATCAAATACCAAATAATGTTCATCATTATTGAAATATGCTCATAAAAATTATTCATCAAAATAAAAAATGTTCATTCTTTTGAAATCATGAACATTTTTTAATTCAAGAATTGTTTTTGAATTCGGTGAACATTTTTTTGAATGTGCGAATGTTTTATGGAAATCGGATTTTATTCAAAATCTAAAAAAAAGACACATCGCGCCCCACATTGGACGCGTAGGGGAGCGGGGGGGGGGGGGGGGGGGGGGGGGGGGGGGGGGGCTGATCGCCAGCGTGCCACGTGCGGAATAGGGGCGCCTGTGACGCCCTCGATTTAATCGTACACTAATCATACACGCAAACGTGTACGATCAAGATCAGGGACTCACGGGAAGATATCACAACACAACTCTACAAATAAAATAAGTCATACAAGCATCATATTACAAGCCAGGGGCCTCGAGGGCTCGAATACAAGAGCTCGATCATAGACGAGTCAGCGGAAGCAACAATATCTGAGTACAGACATAAGTTAAACAAGTTTGCCTTAAGAAGGCTAGCACAAACTGGGATACAGATCGAAAGAGGCGCAGGCCTCCTGCCTGGGATCCTCCTAACTACTCCTGGTCGTCGTCAGCGGGCAGCACGTAGTAGTAGGCACCTCCGGTGTAGTAGGAGTCGTCGTCGAAGGTGGCGTCTGGCTCCTGGGCTCCAACATCTGGTTGCGACAACCAGGTAGAAGGGATAGGGGAAAAAGAGGGAGAAAGCAACCGTGAGTACTCATCCAAAGTACTCGCAAGCAAGGAGCTATACTACATATGTATGCATTGGTATCAAATGGAATAAGGGTATCATATGTGGACTGAACTGCAGAATGCCAGAATAAGAGGGGGATAACTAATCCTTTCGAAGACTACGCTTCTGGCAGCCTCCGTCTTGCAACATGTAGAAGAGAGTAGACTGAAGTCCTCCAAGTAGCATCGCATAGCATAATCCTAACCGATGATCCTCCCCTCGTCGCCCTGTGAGGGAGCGACCACCGGTTGTATCTGGCACTTGGAAGGGTGTGTTTT
The DNA here is from genome assembly GCF_003073215.2 of Triticum urartu. NCBI lineage: Eukaryota > Viridiplantae > Streptophyta > Magnoliopsida > Poales > Poaceae > Triticum > Triticum urartu. The sequence goes on along the minus strand of NC_053027.1, from coordinate 18,215,685 downwards.
ATTAAGTATCCGGTTCTAGTTGTCATAAGGTCAAGGTACAACTCCAAGTCGTCCTGTTACCGAAGATCACGGCTATTCGAATAGATTAACTTCCCTGCAGGGGTGCACCACATACCCCAACACGCTCGATCCCATTTGGCCGGACACACTTTCCTGGGTCATGCCCGGCCTCGGAAGATCAACACGTCGCAGCCCCACCTAGACCAACAGAGAGGTCAGCACGCCGGTCTAAACCTAAGCGCCCAGGGGTCTGGGCCCATCGCCCTTAGCACACCTGCACGTTGCGAACGCGGCCGAAAGCAGACCTAGCCTAGTGGCCTTCCAGTCCAATCCGGCGCGCGCCACTCAGTCGCTGACGTCATGAAGGCTTCGGCTGATACCACGACGCCGGGATACCCATAACTACTCCCGCGTAGATGGTTAGTGCGTATAGACCAAATGGCCAGACTCAGATCAAATACCCAGATCTCGTTAAGCGTGTTAAGTATCCGCGAACGCCGACCAGGGCCAGGCCCACCTCTCTCCTAGGTGGTCGGAACCTGCCCTGCCGCTCCGCCTCAAAACTCCACTCGCGGGTGCTCCTCAAGCCGACCCGTCTTTAGTCACCACATGTATCATGTATAAAGTATATAGTATATACCCGTGATCAACTCCCGAGTGATCACGGCCCGATAGTATAGCATGGCAGACGGACAAGGATGTAGGGCCACTGATGATAAACTAGCATCCTATACTAAGCATTAGGATTGCAGGTAAAGGTAACAACAGTAGTAGCAAGGACAGGCTATGCATCAGTATAGGATTAACGGGAAGCAGTAACATGCTACGCTACTCTAATGCAAGCAGTATAGAGAAGAGTAGGCGATATCTGGTGATCAAAGGGGGGGCTTGCCTGGTTGCTCTGGCAAGAGAGAGGGGTCGTCGATGTAGTCGTACTGGGTAGCAGCGGCGTCGGTCTCGGTGTCTAGCGAGAGAAGAGGGGGAAGAAACAATAAATATAATGCAAACAATTGCATGACGATGCATGACATTATAAAGCGTGATGCTAGGTGTGCCCTAACGCGGTACGAGGTGGTACCGGTGAAGGGGGAAAACATCCGGGAAATTATCCCCGGCGTTTCGCGTTTTCGGACAGACGAACCGGAGGGGGAAAGTTGCGTGTTCGCTATGCTAGGGATGCGTGGCGGATAAACGGGCCGCGTATTCAAATTCGTCTCGTCGTTCTGAGCAACTTTCATGTACAAAGTTTTTCCATCCGAGCTACGGTTTATTTTATATTAATTTTTAAAGATTTTAAATCATTTTCTAGAAATTAGCATAATTAAATTAATTTAGAAATTGCAATTATGATGTCAGCGTGACATCAGCATGATGTCAGCAGGACCAAAGGTTGACTGGGTCAAACTTGGCAGGTGGGACCCGTTCGTCATTGACTGCCTATCTAACTAACAGATTAGTTAGATTAGTTAGCTAATTAGATTATTCTAACACTGGTTAATTAAGTTAAATTAATTAATTCGTTAATTATTTAATTAATCTTCTTAATCCTTCAAAAAAAATCATTTTGGGGCTGGGCCCATTCGGTCAGTGGCCCAGGGCCATTGCGGGTGTGCGGGCGCCAGTGGCGCGGTTACGGGCGCACCCATGCGGGGCCGAACCCGACCGGGGAGGCGAGGCGAGGCGAGGCCACCAAGGCGCGGTGGGCGCGGCGCGACAGCGCCAGCGGTGAGCGGGAAGGGGAGAGCCCGGGGTGGGCGCCGGAGTTGGCCGCCGGCGCGCCGATGGCCCGCGGGGCCAGAGGCAGAGGCGGGGCACAGGCAGCGGCAGGCTGCAAGAGGACAAGCACGCGTGGGCGGGGCACCGCGGGGTTGGCCGGGTGCGGCTGTCCGCGGGCGCCAGCGGGCGGCGGAGGCAGCAGGGGAGGCTGCAGCGGTGCGGACCGCGGCAGGTGCGAGCTGACGAGCGCGCGAGGGTAGGGTGAGCACGGGCCAGAGGCACGGACGCGGGCGAGAGCGATAGGAGGCGAGGCCACAGCGGGGGGAGGCGGAGCACATCGAGCTGCGGCGTGGGCGCGGCCAGAACGCGGCCCCGAGGCGTGGGCGGGGCGCGTGCGCGGTGCGGCGCGTTTGGCGATGCGGGAGCAGAAGCAGGGGAGAGGAGGCCGGGGGCGGGCACGGAGCAGGGGAAGAGCGGAGGAGAGGCTGGGCCTCACTTGCGGTGTAGGGGAACGAGGCGGCGAGGCTTGGTGATGCGCGTCGGGGAGGAGGACGAGGAAGGCGTGCGGTCCGGCGGGGAGGCCGGCGAGGTCTAGGCGGCGGCGCGTGCACCGGGCGGCGAGGGCGCGGTCGGGGATGGGCGCCTGCGTCGGGATCGGGCGCGGCCCCGATCTAGATCGAGACGAGGGGGAGAGAGACGTGGGGAAGGAGTGGGGATCGTGCGGGAGCAGTGGGGGTGGACCGGGCTAGGGTTTCCGTCGATGGGGGGGTTATGGAGGGGTTAGGTGGGCCGGCCCGGTTGGATGGCCAGCTGGGCTGAGGCCCAGCGTGGGGGGGGGGTCTTTCTTCTTTTTTTTGTTGTTTTGTTTTTGTTTATACCTCTTCCTTTTATTTATTTTTCCTGTACTGTTTTCTTTTATTTTTGTTAGTAAAATAGTTTTACAAAATATTAAACTGGCTCCATATTTAGAGTGGCAAAATGAGACACGGTCACAAAAAGTTTGGTACCTAAACGAAATATTTTGCACTTCTATAAATTTAGAAGGCATTTAAATATTTATTTTTAGCCATTTTTAAATTAATTTAGAGCCTTTAAACTTTATAACAAAGTTTGGTTTCTCCACCATAATTATTTATGCATCATCTGGTACCTCTAGAACATTTTAGTTTTATTGTTTAAAAACTTTTGTTGTTCGCCTATACTTTAAATTTGAATTTGAATCGGTTTCGAACTAACATGAGATTAGCGATAGTAATCGAAGTGACGTGGCATCATTAACAGAGAATTACTGTAGCTTAATTATCCGGACGTCACAATTCTCCTCCACTACAAGAAGTCTCGTCCCGAGATTTAAGAGGGAAGTAAGGGGGAAAGTTCTGGTTACGATATTCTAACGGATCTTCTCGAAGAAGTTAATCCCTTTCATTGATGTCTTCAATTCTTTATTCCAATGCATCATGATAAACTTGTCATCATTTCTTCGGGAACTCCATCGTACTTACGAAAGGATAAGGGGCAGCTCAGCTACGACAGAATGCTTTTGAGGGAAACAATCTGGGGTTAACCCATGAATGAGTATAAGATTATCTCTCGAGTTGAACATATGAAATACATCGAGAGTAAGGTACGAAGGTATAATAAGAGGTTCCAAGCGGATAGAGAGTTGCTCGAAGTCTGAACCAGAGTGAGAAAGGGTTTCAAGGCAGCGAGAGTAAGTATTGCGTCTGATACCAGAATAGAGCACTAGGAAGGTGGCCCGTGAATTAAATACAAAGCCAAGCGCGAGGATTAACTTCGACAACAGGGTGTATAGGAGAGTCAGGTTTCGATCCTGTAGAACTGTGGGTTATGGGCCCACCATGTGGGTTAAAACTAGGAAGGGCGTTGACATCTTGCATGGTCATGTAGGCAAGGCATGTTAGAGGTTAGTCTGTCGGTTATGTCGACAACAACATCGGTACCAAGAGCGAGGGACGAAGAGAACCATTTTTCCTGCTCGTTTGAACGAGGCGGACCAATAGGCAAAGTTCTCGTCCATCGGTGGTTACCAGAATGTCATCAACAATAGTAACAGGGTCTTGCTGACAGAAATGTACACCGAGGTGTTTACATAAGCAGGAGAATATTTCTGCTGGGATCATAAAGATCACAAGAAAGGTTTAAACCAAACAATGGAAAGGAAAATACGATTATCAGATCTAAACAGGACAATGGAACACATATTTCAAGGGTATATCCTCCCAAGGACAAGCAGAGCATGATATCCATGACAGGATAGAAAGTAGAAAACTCTTTAGATACGGGAGAGAATTTTCATGCCATTACCCATACAACGGTGTTTGGATAATTGAGCAGGAAACATTTAGCATTGGGCTTCAAATGTTCCTGTTGAAAATCGGAGTACCATAGACATGCCTCGAGATAGCATTGACATGGTCAACAGGTGAAGACCAGACTTTGGAAACAAAAAGGATCCATCAGGAACAACTTATAGAATAAGTCCTTACAATTTCCTCATGGAATAATGGCCAATATTGCTAAAAGGAAGAACTATAACAATAGGGCCTCCGGCCAGGTGGGCTAGGTATGACACCACCTTATCGGGTCATACAAAGACCAACGTTATAAATCTTGGAAATATGTTCCAACCATCATATCTGACCGAGATTCAGATCTGATTGGTGTCAGGATACCTCAGACCCGGGATGAGAAAAAGAGGTGCAACACATGGACGGGATGGCGTTGCAAGATTCTCGTGAAATGAACTATGAAGGCAAGTCCCGAATCATGAGTTCACCATTTAATCAAGGAGAGGATGAAGGGGTGGCTAATGAAATCAGCGACAATTCATTGAGATTTCCAAAAGATGGATCTCCACAATTATGTGAACAAGGAGGTAACATTAGCTAGATCAAATGACTTAATGATGTATGCTCGAGGAAAACATACACAGTTAAACATTGGTTGAAATGTGTACCCGAAATATGGGCTGGGTAGCACGATCAATGTTCGAACGATGATTCAATAAGCCATAGACATAGAATGAAACTATAGAACAATAACTTCAAAGCAATAGGGTTGCTAGAAGTTTAGAATTTACACATCACAGACCATTTGTCGGTATTCCGGTTAGAAACAACACGGGGACCAAGAAAAGAATGGTGATGTTAATAAGTATCACTTGTATCAAGAATTCTTAAGGGTGGTGAATTTCCCATGACATTCTTGACCTAAAAGATAGCAATACTCCAAGGTAGAACATAACATAAGTTGGATAGCAAGGATCTCAAGGTACAACACAAAACAGGAACAAGTTTGTGTTGAAGGGAAAGCAAGAATGTTGCCGATGATAACCCAAATCATCGAGGGCAAAGGATTCTATTTCTCATCAAGAATTCGATAGATATCTTGGAAGACCTCATAAGGTTGATGATGTTCACGACACATTTGTCGAGAGATTTCAAGATGTAAACAATCAGCAACGACATCGAGTCAAAGAAATGATGAAGCGGAAGGTCATTGGAACCATGGGTAGGACACAAACTTTAAATCAAGCTTGTTATTCAAGGTGAACTGATATGACGAGGAAGATCGACGTAAGCTTAGCTCATCATCGAAAGTTTTGCTCCGGGATTAAGGACGAGGTAGCACAGTTAAAATTTAGCATGATAATGATATAGTCGATCAGGCTAGGAATGACTTGAAGGATTATTAAACTCGTAAGCAACAAGAATTACTTAGAGTTATTGAATCAGAGTGCGGAATCGATTCACTTATCGGTGTTCTCGAGTGACTAATAACTCAGAACCTGGGGGGATCCGAGATCGGTGAGAAACAATACTAGATGAAGACTCGCAGGAAGTAACACAGTACTCGAGATACCAGAGGTTAATACTCGAGGAAGATCAAAAATAGAGGTTGCAGAGATGTATCGATCAACAAAAGACAAGTGCTTTAACTTGTCTGAGAAATGGAATCAAGGAGAAAATGTGGTCGGGATCATGATTGCAAATGACCAATTCACAGATACCAGATGATAGTTATCAAGGAATAGTTATTATTACAAGAAGCTTCTATGATAGGATCTACATCGTGTCCATGGGCATGAACACAAAGTTCAAGGTCGACTCCCACTTCTTTAATGCATAACCTTTCATTCACTTCTCGCCTTCAACGAAGTTGTGGTGTTGAAATTTTATCTGACATAACACCAGTAGAGTATGACCCGTAGTAGTTTCCGGGTTCACACAGATTAAAAAAAAGCATATGTCCAACCCGTCGAGGTATCTTAGGAACATATACCACAATTTTTTAGAAGTAATTAACACAAGCTTGAAAGTAGAGCATTGTTCAAAAGCAGATGATACAATTTACCAAAGGCATTATATACCCATGGAAAGGCTCACAAGGTTATTCAATATGAAGCACACTGTCGGATAAAATCCAACAAAGGAACCGATGGTCCACCAGGGATATGATGTGAGCATCGGTACTCAACCAGAGGAAGAAGAATGCAAGTAGATCTGATTATAGAAACAACTGACTAATTCAAAGTTCACATGCAAAAGAATTATGATTTCCAAATCAGGGGATCAGAAGCAACGCTTTGATCAAGGATGGATAAGTTGAGTAGGCTTAGGGGTACAATCGATGGCAATTTGATTGGTCGAGATCCAGCTCATATACAAATTGACACTGAGTCGGAAGGATGAATTCAAGGATTCGACTGAGGAATGCGAGCATTCGCATCTTATTGAATCAATGGACTCAAAAGGGTAGTGGCAAAGGTTGCCAATAAGATTACTAGACTTATGGGATTAACCAAAATGTAAGCAAGTAAGAATTTCAAGAGCAATAGGCTCCTGAGGATTTTTGGAAGATCGAATGGTATTTCGAAGATTGATGACATACATGAATCAACCGGGGATGAGTGGATACTCGGTAAGTGTGAGAAATTATCCGTAGGGATATTCATGTGTCAAGAACTGCAAGGCAGTGAGCTCAAAGGATTATCGAAACAACGACGAGTGTTTCGGGGTATCTTGTAATAACAAGACCATCTGGGGATGAATGTAAGAATAACAACTGTAAGTAGTTATCCTTAAGGGTTTACGGTGGAAGGGGAATTGCAAGAGGGATGGCACAAAGTATCAAGGGAACATCCGAGAGTATTGTCAGAATCTTTCGTTGAAGCAGTCGATCATCCGTATTAAAGGGCTCTCCGGCAGGAAGTGGTAACGAGAACCTAGAGTTGGATTTTAGCAAAATCATTTAACCCGAATAGAAGAGATGTCAGAGCCCCAGAGTATAGGTCAAGGAGTAAAAGATCCTACTACCACTCGATGGCGACGTGTGCCCGTAAGACACACAGCCAAGTTAGTAAAAGTTTTGCAATGTCTAGACTCAACTTCGGCCAAGGAGTTGGAAAGGGGGATTCCTACAGGCAGTCGGCTCTGATACCAACTTGTGACGCCCCCGATTTAATCGTACACTAATCATACACGCAAACGTGTACGATCAAGATCAGGGACTCACGGGAAGATATCACAACACAACTCTACAAATAAAATAAGTCATACAAGCATCATATTACAAGCCAGGGGCCTCGAGGGCTCGAATACAAGAGCTCGATCATAGACGAGTCAGCGGAAGCAACAATATCTGAGTACAGACATAAGTTAAACAAGTTTGCCTTAAGAAGGCTAGCACAAACTGGGAT